>NW_028119919.1:0-134920 GCF_965119305.1 Pelophylax lessonae | reverse complement strand
TTTTTTTCTTTTTCCCAGAGATGGAGGATATAAAACTCATTTCCCTTAATGTGAAAGGATTAAATATTCCTGAGAAGAGGCGGATTTTATTAAGTGAATTAAAACGAGTAAAAACTAATGTTGCATTCATCCAAGAAACTCACTTTAAAACAGATAAATTACAATATCTTAACAACAGAGTCTTTCCTTTTGTTTACCATTCAACCAATTTACAAACTAAGTCACGTTGAGTGTCGATACTTATAGCTAATAATGTCCCTTGGACTTATCAAGAAAGTGTAAGTGACATTTACGGTAGATTTCTATTCTTAAACAGGGCCGGCGCTCCCGCTAGGCAAACTAGGCAGCGGCCTAGGGCGCACTGCCTCCTAGGGGCGCACTGCCGCTGACTCAGATTGTGTCACTTACTCTTCAGTGACCCATTGCACCATCTGGAATGAATGGATCATCCTCATCCAGACCGGACCGCATCTGATCTGTATTTGTATTGTAAATGTATTGTCTCCCTCTAATATTGTAAAGCGCTACGTAAACCGCTGGCACTATAGAAATCCTGAATAATAATAATAATAATAATAGTTTAAAAAAAAAACAATAAAAATGACATAAATCTTTCCCGTAGTTAGTAAACGCAATAACTTTTGCGCAAACCCTATCAAAATATGCTTATTGCGATATTTTTCACCAAAAATATGTAGCGGAAAACAAATTGGCCTAAAATGTAAAAAAAATTAGATTTTTAAATTTTTTCAAAATTGTCGCTCTTTTTTTGTTTATAGCGCAAAAAGTAAAAATCGCACGACCGTGCAATTGTCCATTAAAGTCACACAGTGCCGAATCGCAAAATAGGCCCTGGTCTTTGAGCAGACAAATCCTCCGGGCTTAAGTGGTTAATTTAATTTAAAAAAAAAATATGTATATTTTTATTAAAATACCAAAGAAAGAACAAAAATGACAATTAATTTAATTAACCACTTACCGCAAAGGGACGTAGATCTACGTCGGTAGATCTACGTCCAAAGTGTAGTGGAGGGGTCTAGGGTCTTTTAGACCCTCGATCCCTCCATAAAGTGTACCTGTCACTACATATTGGTGTCACAAGGGATGTTTACATTGCTTGTGACAACAATAAAAGTGATCAGATTCTTTTTTTTTTTTTTTTAAACTGTAATAAAGTTAAAAAAAAAACATAAATAAATGGGGAAAAAAAAATTTAGCCGCCCCCCGTCACCGTTAGCTCGCGCACAGAAAATAACGTATACGGAAGTCGAGCCGCGAATGAAATCCCTGTTCAAACAACACATGTGAGGCATCGCCGCGATTGCCAGAGCGTGGGCAATAATTTAAAAAATAGAGCTACACTCTATCTCTAAACTGGTAACCGTT
Organism: Pelophylax lessonae; assembly: GCF_965119305.1. Lineage (NCBI taxonomy): Eukaryota > Metazoa > Chordata > Amphibia > Anura > Ranidae > Pelophylax > Pelophylax lessonae. The sequence continues at coordinate 133,534 of NW_028119919.1, read as the reverse complement.
AAAAAAATTTAAAGCGTCACATATTGAGATCTCTATTGACCGTAGTTTGTCGCCATCCCACGGGGGGGCGCAATTTTAAACCGTAACATGTTGGGTATCTATTTACTCGGCGTGACATCATCTTTCACAATATACAAAAAAATATGGGCTAACTTTACTGTTTAGTATTTTTTAAATGCAGTGAAATGTGATTTTTCAAAATTTTTCCAAAAAAATGGCGTTTTAAAGAACGCTGCGCAAATACCGCGTGACAAAAAATATTGCAATGACCGACATTTTATTCTCCAGAGTCTTTGCTAAAAAAATATATATAATGTTTGGGGGTTCTAAGTAGTTTTCTAGGATAAAAAACTGGTTTTAACTTGTGAACAAAGTACTCAAAATGGTCATAGCTAAGTACAATGTCTTTTCACTTTGCAGATCATGGTAAGAAAAGATAAGAGGACGTTTTATACCAGATATAAGTGCATTAGTATGATGGTCCTATGGTAAGGCAACGATTTACCAACTAGGACGTCCCAGGTTCAAATCCTGGCTAATGCAAGTCATTTTATATATTTTTTTTTTTTTTTATCAAGTTCCAGATAGCAGTTTGTAGCTGATAAATGTAGAAGAAAAAGCCATCATTGAATCACACACAAATTGAATCACACACAAACAAGCCATGCCTACAGTAAAGTGTAAATGGGGCAGCAGCTATGATCATAGCTAAGTACAATTTTCTCCAGGAGAGGGAAGGTAAAACTGGAGGAAAGTTGTAAAATTGTAAATAAAGAAAATAATACCATATTGGAAAGAAAATACGGGCAGTACTGCATAAGAAAAGAGGTATTGAAAATATAATAATCATTTTAGAAATAAGGGGGAGGGGGGAGGGGGGGGGGGACTCTTGGCCTCTTCCGGCTACTCCCCCATTTAGGTAGACACACAAGTGGCACCCAAAGTTCCGTGTGTATAAAGGATAGAATTCCTTCCCGTGGAAGGGACCAGGAGAGTGGGAAATATCAGTCCAGACTCCTCTGGGAACTAATCTGGGATAGGGGGGGGGGAGGGGGTTGTAGAGTGTAAAGAGGGGGGGGGGGTTGTGTGGGGTTTTTTTTTTCTTTTTCCCAGAGATGGAGGATATAAAACTCATTTCCCTTAATGTGAAAGGATTAAATATTCCTGAGAAGAGGCGGATTTTATTAAGTGAATTAAAACGAGTAAAAACTAATGTTGCATTCATCCAAGAAACTCACTTTAAAACAGATAAATTACAATATCTTAACAACAGAGTCTTTCCTTTTGTTTACCATTCAACCAATTTACAAACTAAGTCACGTTGAGTGTCGATACTTATAGCTAATAATGTCCCTTGGACTTATCAAGAAAGTGTAAGTGACATTAACGGTAGATTTCTATTCTTAAACAGGGCCGGCGCTCCCGCTAGGCAAACTAGGCAGCGGCCTAGGGCGCACTGCCTCCTAGGGGCGCACTGCCGCTGACTCAGATTGTGTCACTTACTCTTCAGTGACCCATTGCACCATCTGGAATGAATGGATCATCCTCATCCAGACCGGACCGCATCTGATCTGTATTTGTATTGTAAATGTATTGTCTCCCTCTAATATTGTAAAGCGCTACGTAAACCGCTGGCACTATAGAAATCCTGAATAATAATAATAATAATAATAGTTTAAAAAAAAAACAATAAAAATGACATAAATCTTTCCCGTAGTTAGTAAACGCAATAACTTTTGCGCAAACCCTATCAAAATATGCTTATTGCGATATTTTTCACCAAAAATATGTAGCGGAAAACAAATTGGCCTAAAATGTAAAAAAAATTAGATTTTTAAATTTTTTCAAAATTGTCGCTCTTTTTTTGTTTATAGCGCAAAAAGTAAAAATCGCACGACCGTGCAATTGTCCATTAAAGTCACACAGTGCCGAATCGCAAAATAGGCCCTGGTCTTTGAGCAGACAAATCCTCCGGGCTTAAGTGGTTAATTTAATTTAAAAAAAAAATATGTATATTTTTATTAAAATACCAAAGAAAGAACAAAAATGACAATTAATTTAATTAACCACTTACCGCAAAGGGACGTAGATCTACGTCGGTAGATCTACGTCCAAAGTGTAGTGGAGGGGTCTAGGGTCTTTTAGACCCTCGATCCCTCCATAAAGTGTACCTGTCACTACATATTGGTGTCACAAGGGATGTTTACATTGCTTGTGACAACAATAAAAGTGATCAGATTCTTTTTTTTTTTTTTAAACTGTAATAAAGTTAAAAAAAAAACATAAATAAATGGGGAAAAAAAAATTTAGCCGCCCCCCGTCACCGTTAGCTCGCGCACAGAAAATAACGTATACGGAAGTCGAGCCGCGAATGAAATCCCTGTTCAAACAACACATGTGAGGCATCACCGCGATTGCCAGAGCGTGGGCAATAATTTAAAAAATAGAGCTACACTCTATCTCTAAACTGGTAACCGTTAAAAAAATTTAAAGCGTCACATATTGAGATCTCTATTGACCGTATTGTCGCCATCCCACGGGGGGGCGCAATTTTAAACCGTAACATGTTGGGTATCTATTTACTCGGCGTGACATCATCTTTCACAATATACAAAAAAATATGGGCTAACTTTACTGTTTAGTATTTTTTAAATGCAGTGAAATGTGATTTTTCAAAATTTTTCCAAAAAAATGGCGTTTTAAAGAACGCTGCGCAAATACCGCGTGACAAAAAATATTGCAATGACCGACATTTTATTCTCCAGAGTCTTTGCTAAAAAAATATATATAATGTTTGGGGGTTCTAAGTAGTTTTCTAGGATAAAAAACTGGTTTTAACTTGTGAACAAAGTACTCAAAATGGTCATAGCTAAGTACAATGTCTTTTCACTTTGCAGATCATGGTAAGAAAAGATAAGAGGACGTTTTATACCAGATATAAGTGCATTAGTATGATGGTCCTATGGTAAGGCAACGATTTACCAACTAGGACGTCCCAGGTTCAAATCCTGGCTAATGCAAGTCATTTTATATATTTTTTTTTTTTTTTTTTTATCAAGTTCCAGATAGCAGTTTGTAGCTGATAAATGTAGAAGAAAAAGCCATCATTGAATCACACACAAATTGAATCACACACAAACAAGCCATGCCTACAGTAAAGTGTAAATGGGGCAGCAGCTATGATCATAGCTAAGTACAATTTTCTCCAGGAGAGGGAAGGTAAAACTGGAGGAAAGTTGTAAAATTGTAAATAAAGAAAATAATACCATATTGGAAAGAAAATACGGGCAGTACTGCATAAGAAAAGAGGTATTGAAAATATAATAATCATTTTAGAAATAAGGGGGAGGGGGGAGGGGGGGGGGGAGACTCTTGGCCTCTTCCGGCTACTCCCCCATTTAGGTAGACACACAAGTGGCACCCAAAGTTCCGTGTGTATAAAGGATAGAATTCCTTCCCGTGGAAGGGACCAGGAGAGTGGGAAATATCAGTCCAGACTCCTCTGGGAACTAATCTGGGATAGGGGGGGGGAGGGGGTTGTAGAGTGTAAAGAGGGGGGGGGGGGTTGTGTGGGGTTTTTTTTTTCTTTTTCCCAGAGATGGAGGATATAAAACTCATTTCCCTTAATGTGAAAGGATTAAATATTCCTGAGAAGAGGCGGATTTTATTAAGTGAATTAAAACGAGTAAAAACTAATGTTGCATTCATCCAAGAAACTCACTTTAAAACAGATAAATTACAATATCTTAACAACAGAGTCTTTCCTTTTGTTTACCATTCAACCAATTTACAAACTAAGTCACGTTGAGTGTCGATACTTATAGCTAATAATGTCCCTTGGACTTATCAAGAAAGTGTAAGTGACATTTACGGTAGATTTCTATTCTTAAACAGGGCCGGCGCTCCCGCTAGGCAAACTAGGCAGCGGCCTAGGGCGCACTGCCTCCTAGGGGCGCACTGCCGCTGACTCAGATTGTGTCACTTACTCTTCAGTGACCCATTGCACCATCTGGAATGAATGGATCATCCTCATCCAGACCGGACCGCATCTGATCTGTATTTGTATTGTAAATGTATTGTCTCCCTCTAATATTGTAAAGCGCTACGTAAACCGCTGGCACTATAGAAATCCTGAATAATAATAATAATAATAATAGTTTAAAAAAAAAACAATAAAAATGACATAAATCTTTCCCGTAGTTAGTAAACGCAATAACTTTTGCGCAAACCCTATCAAAATATGCTTATTGCGATATTTTTCACCAAAAATATGTAGCGGAAAACAAATTGGCCTAAAATGTAAAAAAAATTAGATTTTTAAATTTTTTCAAAATTGTCGCTCTTTTTTTGTTTATAGCGCAAAAAGTAAAAATCGCACGACCGTGCAATTGTCCATTAAAGTCACACAGTGCCGAATCGCAAAATAGGCCCTGGTCTTTGAGCAGACAAATCCTCCGGGCTTAAGTGGTTAATTTAATTTAAAAAAAAAATATGTATATTTTTATTAAAATACCAAAGAAAGAACAAAAATGACAATTAATTTAATTAACCACTTACCGCAAAGGGACGTAGATCTACGTCGGTAGATCTACGTCCAAAGTGTAGTGGAGGGGTCTAGGGTCTTTTAGACCCTCGATCCCTCCATAAAGTGTACCTGTCACTACATATTGGTGTCACAAGGGATGTTTACATTGCTTGTGACAACAATAAAAGTGATCAGATTCTTTTTTTTTTTTTTTTAAACTGTAATAAAGTTAAAAAAAAAACATAAATAAATGGGGAAAAAAAAATTTAGCCGCCCCCCGTCACCGTTAGCTCGCGCACAGAAAATAACGTATACGGAAGTCGAGCCGCGAATGAAATCCCTGTTCAAACAACACATGTGAGGCATCGCCGCGATTGCCAGAGCGTGGGCAATAATTTAAAAAATAGAGCTACACTCTATCTCTAAACTGGTAACCGTTAAAAAAATTTAAAGCGTCACATATTGAGATCTCTATTGACCGTAGTTTGTCGCCATCCCACGGGGGGGCGCAATTTTAAACCGTAACATGTTGGGTATCTATTTACTCGGCGTGACATCATCTTTCACAATATACAAAAAAATATGGGCTAACTTTACTGTTTAGTATTTTTTAAATGCAGTGAAATGTGATTTTTCAAAATTTTTCCAAAAAAATGGCGTTTTAAAGAACGCTGCGCAAATACCGCGTGACAAAAAATATTGCAATGACCGACATTTTATTCTCCAGAGTCTTTGCTAAAAAAATATATATAATGTTTGGGGGTTCTAAGTAGTTTTCTAGGATAAAAAACTGGTTTTAACTTGTGAACAAAGTACTCAAAATGGTCATAGCTAAGTACAATGTCTTTTCACTTTGCAGATCATGGTAAGAAAAGATAAGAGGACGTTTTATACCAGATATAAGTGCATTAGTATGATGGTCCTATGGTAAGGCAACGATTTACCAACTAGGACGTCCCAGGTTCAAATCCTGGCTAATGCAAGTCATTTTATATATTTTTTTTTTTTTTTATCAAGTTCCAGATAGCAGTTTGTAGCTGATAAATGTAGAAGAAAAAGCCATCATTGAATCACACACAAATTGAATCACACACAAACAAGCCATGCCTACAGTAAAGTGTAAATGGGGCAGCAGCTATGATCATAGCTAAGTACAATTTTCTCCAGGAGAGGGAAGGTAAAACTGGAGGAAAGTTGTAAAATTGTAAATAAAGAAAATAATACCATATTGGAAAGAAAATACGGGCAGTACTGCATAAGAAAAGAGGTATTGAAAATATAATAATCATTTTAGAAATAAGGGGGAGGGGGGAGGGGGGGGGGGACTCTTGGCCTCTTCCGGCTACTCCCCCATTTAGGTAGACACACAAGTGGCACCCAAAGTTCCGTGTGTATAAAGGATAGAATTCCTTCCCGTGGAAGGGACCAGGAGAGTGGGAAATATCAGTCCAGACTCCTCTGGGAACTAATCTGGGATAGGGGGGGGGGAGGGGGTTGTAGAGTGTAAAGAGGGGGGGGGGGTTGTGTGGGGTTTTTTTTTTCTTTTTCCCAGAGATGGAGGATATAAAACTCATTTCCCTTAATGTGAAAGGATTAAATATTCCTGAGAAGAGGCGGATTTTATTAAGTGAATTAAAACGAGTAAAAACTAATGTTGCATTCATCCAAGAAACTCACTTTAAAACAGATAAATTACAATATCTTAACAACAGAGTCTTTCCTTTTGTTTACCATTCAACCAATTTACAAACTAAGTCACGTTGAGTGTCGATACTTATAGCTAATAATGTCCCTTGGACTTATCAAGAAAGTGTAAGTGACATTAACGGTAGATTTCTATTCTTAAACAGGGCCGGCGCTCCCGCTAGGCAAACTAGGCAGCGGCCTAGGGCGCACTGCCTCCTAGGGGCGCACTGCCGCTGACTCAGATTGTGTCACTTACTCTTCAGTGACCCATTGCACCATCTGGAATGAATGGATCATCCTCATCCAGACCGGACCGCATCTGATCTGTATTTGTATTGTAAATGTATTGTCTCCCTCTAATATTGTAAAGCGCTACGTAAACCGCTGGCACTATAGAAATCCTGAATAATAATAATAATAATAATAGTTTAAAAAAAAAACAATAAAAATGACATAAATCTTTCCCGTAGTTAGTAAACGCAATAACTTTTGCGCAAACCCTATCAAAATATGCTTATTGCGATATTTTTCACCAAAAATATGTAGCGGAAAACAAATTGGCCTAAAATGTAAAAAAAATTAGATTTTTAAATTTTTTCAAAATTGTCGCTCTTTTTTTGTTTATAGCGCAAAAAGTAAAAATCGCACGACCGTGCAATTGTCCATTAAAGTCACACAGTGCCGAATCGCAAAATAGGCCCTGGTCTTTGAGCAGACAAATCCTCCGGGCTTAAGTGGTTAATTTAATTTAAAAAAACAAATATGTATATTTTTATTAAAATACCAAAGAAAGAACAAAAATGACAATTAATTTAATTAACCACTTACCGCAAAGGGACGTAGATCTACGTCGGTAGATCTACGTCCAAAGTGTAGTGGAGGGGTCTAGGGTCTTTTAGACCCTCGATCCCTCCATAAAGTGTACCTGTCACTACATATTGGTGTCACAAGGGATGTTTACATTGCTTGTGACAACAATAAAAGTGATCAGATTCTTTTTTTTTTTTTTAAACTGTAATAAAGTTAAAAAAAAAACATAAATAAATGGGGAAAAAAAAATTTAGCCGCCCCCCGTCACCGTTAGCTCGCGCACAGAAAATAACGTATACGGAAGTCGAGCCGCGAATGAAATCCCTGTTCAAACAACACATGTGAGGCATCACCGCGATTGCCAGAGCGTGGGCAATAATTTAAAAAATAGAGCTACACTCTATCTCTAAACTGGTAACCGTTAAAAAAATTTAAAGCGTCACATATTGAGATCTCTATTGACCGTAGTTTGTCGCCATCCCACGGGGGGGCGCAATTTTAAACCGTAACATGTTGGGTATCTATTTACTCGGCGTGACATCATCTTTCACAATATACAAAAAAATATGGGCTAACTTTACTGTTTAGTATTTTTTAAATGCAGTGAAATGTGATTTTTCAAAATTTTTCCAAAAAAATGGCGTTTTAAAGAACGCTGCGCAAATACCGCGTGACAAAAAATATTGCAATGACCGACATTTTATTCTCCAGAGTCTTTGCTAAAAAAATATATATAATGTTTGGGGGTTCTAAGTAGTTTTCTAGGATAAAAAACTGGTTTTAACTTGTGAACAAAGTACTCAAAATGGTCATAGCTAAGTACAATGTCTTTTCACTTTGCAGATCATGGTAAGAAAAGATAAGAGGACGTTTTATACCAGATATAAGTGCATTAGTATGATGGTCCTATGGTAAGGCAACGATTTACCAACTAGGACGTCCCAGGTTCAAATCCTGGCTAATGCAAGTCATTTTATATATTTTTTTTTTTTTTTTTTTATCAAGTTCCAGATAGCAGTTTGTAGCTGATAAATGTAGAAGAAAAAGCCATCATTGAATCACACACAAATTGAATCACACACAAACAAGCCATGCCTACAGTAAAGTGTAAATGGGGCAGCAGCTATGATCATAGCTAAGTACAATTTTCTCCAGGAGAGGGAAGGTAAAACTGGAGGAAAGTTGTAAAATTGTAAATAAAGAAAATAATACCATATTGGAAAGAAAATACGGGCAGTACTGCATAAGAAAAGAGGTATTGAAAATATAATAATCATTTTAGAAATAAGGGGGAGGGGGGAGGGGGGGGGGGAGACTCTTGGCCTCTTCCGGCTACTCCCCCATTTAGGTAGACACACAAGTGGCACCCAAAGTTCCGTGTGTATAAAGGATAGAATTCCTTCCCGTGGAAGGGACCAGGAGAGTGGGAAATATCAGTCCAGACTCCTCTGGGAACTAATCTGGGATAGGGGGGGGGAGGGGGTTGTAGAGTGTAAAGAGGGGGGGGGGGGTTGTGTGGGGTTTTTTTTTTCTTTTTCCCAGAGATGGAGGATATAAAACTCATTTCCCTTAATGTGAAAGGATTAAATATTCCTGAGAAGAGGCGGATTTTATTAAGTGAATTAAAACGAGTAAAAACTAATGTTGCATTCATCCAAGAAACTCACTTTAAAACAGATAAATTACAATATCTTAACAACAGAGTCTTTCCTTTTGTTTACCATTCAACCAATTTACAAACTAAGTCACGTTGAGTGTCGATACTTATAGCTAATAATGTCCCTTGGACTTATCAAGAAAGTGTAAGTGACATTTACGGTAGATTTCTATTCTTAAACAGGGCCGGCGCTCCCGCTAGGCAAACTAGGCAGCGGCCTAGGGCGCACTGCCTCCTAGGGGCGCACTGCCGCTGACTCAGATTGTGTCACTTACTCTTCAGTGACCCATTGCACCATCTGGAATGAATGGATCATCCTCATCCAGACCGGACCGCATCTGATCTGTATTTGTATTGTAAATGTATTGTCTCCCTCTAATATTGTAAAGCGCTACGTAAACCGCTGGCACTATAGAAATCCTGAATAATAATAATAATAATAATAGTTTAAAAAAAAAACAATAAAAATGACATAAATCTTTCCCGTAGTTAGTAAACGCAATAACTTTTGCGCAAACCCTATCAAAATATGCTTATTGCGATATTTTTCACCAAAAATATGTAGCGGAAAACAAATTGGCCTAAAATGTAAAAAAAATTAGATTTTTAAATTTTTTCAAAATTGTCGCTCTTTTTTTGTTTATAGCGCAAAAAGTAAAAATCGCACGACCGTGCAATTGTCCATTAAAGTCACACAGTGCCGAATCGCAAAATAGGCCCTGGTCTTTGAGCAGACAAATCCTCCGGGCTTAAGTGGTTAATTTAATTTAAAAAAAAAATATGTATATTTTTATTAAAATACCAAAGAAAGAACAAAAATGACAATTAATTTAATTAACCACTTACCGCAAAGGGACGTAGATCTACGTCGGTAGATCTACGTCCAAAGTGTAGTGGAGGGGTCTAGGGTCTTTTAGACCCTCGATCCCTCCATAAAGTGTACCTGTCACTACATATTGGTGTCACAAGGGATGTTTACATTGCTTGTGACAACAATAAAAGTGATCAGATTCTTTTTTTTTTTTTTTTAAACTGTAATAAAGTTAAAAAAAAAACATAAATAAATGGGGAAAAAAAAATTTAGCCGCCCCCCGTCACCGTTAGCTCGCGCACAGAAAATAACGTATACGGAAGTCGAGCCGCGAATGAAATCCCTGTTCAAACAACACATGTGAGGCATCGCCGCGATTGCCAGAGCGTGGGCAATAATTTAAAAAATAGAGCTACACTCTATCTCTAAACTGGTAACCGTTAAAAAAATTTAAAGCGTCACATATTGAGATCTCTATTGACCGTAGTTTGTCGCCATCCCACGGGGGGGCGCAATTTTAAACCGTAACATGTTGGGTATCTATTTACTCGGCGTGACATCATCTTTCACAATATACAAAAAAATATGGGCTAACTTTACTGTTTAGTATTTTTTAAATGCAGTGAAATGTGATTTTTCAAAATTTTTCCAAAAAAATGGCGTTTTAAAGAACGCTGCGCAAATACCGCGTGACAAAAAATATTGCAATGACCGACATTTTATTCTCCAGAGTCTTTGCTAAAAAAATATATATAATGTTTGGGGGTTCTAAGTAGTTTTCTAGGATAAAAAACTGGTTTTAACTTGTGAACAAAGTACTCAAAATGGTCATAGCTAAGTACAATGTCTTTTCACTTTGCAGATCATGGTAAGAAAAGATAAGAGGACGTTTTATACCAGATATAAGTGCATTAGTATGATGGTCCTATGGTAAGGCAACGATTTACCAACTAGGACGTCCCAGGTTCAAATCCTGGCTAATGCAAGTCATTTTATATATTTTTTTTTTTTTTTATCAAGTTCCAGATAGCAGTTTGTAGCTGATAAATGTAGAAGAAAAAGCCATCATTGAATCACACACAAATTGAATCACACACAAACAAGCCATGCCTAAAGTAAAGTGTAAATGGGGCAGCAGCTATGATCATAGCTAAGTACAATTTTCTCCAGGAGAGGGAAGGTAAAACTGGAGGAAAGTTGTAAAATTGTAAATAAAGAAAATAATACCATATTGGAAAGAAAATACGGGCAGTACTGCATAAGAAAAGAGGTATTGAAAATATAATAATCATTTTAGAAATAAGGGGGAGGGGGGAGGGGGGGGGGACTCTTGGCCTCTTCCGGCTACTCCCCCATTTAGGTAGACACACAAGTGGCACCCAAAGTTCCGTGTGTATAAAGGATAGAATTCCTTCCCGTGGAAGGGACCAGGAGAGTGGGAAATATCAGTCCAGACTCCTCTGGGAACTAATCTGGGATAGGGGGGGGGGAGGGGGTTGTAGAGTGTAAAGAGGGGGGGGGGGGTTGTGTGGGGTTTTTTTTTTCTTTTTCCCAGAGATGGAGGATATAAAACTCATTTCCCTTAATGTGAAAGGATTAAATATTCCTGAGAAGAGGCGGATTTTATTAAGTGAATTAAAACGAGTAAAAACTAATGTTGCATTCATCCAAGAAACTCACTTTAAAACAGATAAATTACAATATCTTAACAACAGAGTCTTTCCTTTTGTTTACCATTCAACCAATTTACAAACTAAGTCACGTTGAGTGTCGATACTTATAGCTAATAATGTCCCTTGGACTTATCAAGAAAGTGTAAGTGACATTAACGGTAGATTTCTATTCTTAAACAGGGCCGGCGCTCCCGCTAGGCAAACTAGGCAGCGGCCTAGGGCGCACTGCCTCCTAGGGGCGCACTGCCGCTGACTCAGATTGTGTCACTTACTCTTCAGTGACCCATTGCACCATCTGGAATGAATGGATCATCCTCATCCAGACCGGACCGCATCTGATCTGTATTTGTATTGTAAATGTATTGTCTCCCTCTAATATTGTAAAGCGCTACGTAAACCGCTGGCACTATAGAAATCCTGAATAATAATAATAATAATAATAGTTTAAAAAAAAAACAATAAAAATGACATAAATCTTTCCCGTAGTTAGTAAACGCAATAACTTTTGCGCAAACCCTATCAAAATATGCTTATTGCGATATTTTTCACCAAAAATATGTAGCGGAAAACAAATTGGCCTAAAATGTAAAAAAAATTAGATTTTTAAATTTTTTCAAAATTGTCGCTCTTTTTTTGTTTATAGCGCAAAAAGTAAAAATCGCACGACCGTGCAATTGTCCATTAAAGTCACACAGTGCCGAATCGCAAAATAGGCCCTGGTCTTTGAGCAGACAAATCCTCCGGGCTTAAGTGGTTAATTTAATTTAAAAAAAAATATGTATATTTTTATTAAAATACCAAAGAAAGAACAAAAATGACAATTAATTTAATTAACCACTTACCGCAAAGGGACGTAGATCTACGTCGGTAGATCTACGTCCAAAGTGTAGTGGAGGGGTCTAGGGTCTTTTAGACCCTCGATCCCTCCATAAAGTGTACCTGTCACTACATATTGGTGTCACAAGGGATGTTTACATTGCTTGTGACAACAATAAAAGTGATCAGATTCTTTTTTTTTTTTTTAAACTGTAATAAAGTTAAAAAAAAAACATAAATAAATGGGGAAAAAAAAATTTAGCCGCCCCCCGTCACCGTTAGCTCGCGCACAGAAAATAACGTATACGGAAGTCGAGCCGCGAATGAAATCCCTGTTCAAACAACACATGTGAGGCATCGCCGCGATTGCCAGAGCGTGGGCAATAATTTAAAAAATAGAGCTACACTCTATCTCTAAACTGGTAACCGTTAAAAAAATTTAAAGCGTCACATATTGAGATCTCTATTGACCGTAGTTTGTCGCCATCCCACGGGGGGGCGCAATTTTAAACCGTAACATGTTGGGTATCTATTTACTCGGCGTGACATCATCTTTCACAATATACAAAAAAATATGGGCTAACTTTACTGTTTAGTATTTTTTAAATGCAGTGAAATGTGATTTTTCAAAATTTTTCCAAAAAAATGGCGTTTTAAAGAACGCTGCGCAAATACCGCGTGACAAAAAATATTGCAATGACCGACATTTTATTCTCCAGAGTCTTTGCTAAAAAAATATATATAATGTTTGGGGGTTCTAAGTAGTTTTCTAGGATAAAAAACTGGTTTTAACTTGTGAACAAAGTACTCAAAATGGTCATAGCTAAGTACAATGTCTTTTCACTTTGCAGATCATGGTAAGAAAAGATAAGAGGACGTTTTATACCAGATATAAGTGCATTAGTATGATGGTCCTATGGTAAGGCAACGATTTACCAACTAGGACGTCCCAGGTTCAAATCCTGGCTAATGCAAGTCATTTTATAAATTTTTTTTTTTTTTTTTTTTTTTATCAAGTTCCAGATAGCAGTTTGTAGCTGATAAATGTAGAAGAAAAAGCCATCATTGAATCACACACAAATTGAATCACACACAAACAAGCCATGCCTAAAGTAAAGTGTAAATGGGGCAGCAGCTATGATCATAGCTAAGTACAATTTTCTCCAGGAGAGGGAAGGTAAAACTGGAGGAAAGTTGTAAAATTGTAAATAAAGAAAATAATACCATATTGGAAAGAAAATACGGGCAGTACTGCATAAGAAAAGAGGTATTGAAAATATAATAATCATTTTAGAAATAAGGGGGAGGGGGGAGGGGGGGGGAGACTCTTGGCCTCTTCCGGCTACTCCCCCATTTAGGTAGACACACAAGTGGCACCCAAAGTTCCGTGTGTATAAAGGATAGAATTCCTTCCCGTGGAAGGGACCAGGAGAGTGGGAAATATCAGTCCAGACTCCTCTGGGAACTAATCTGGGATAGGGGGGGGGGGGGGAGGGGGTTGTAGAGTGTAAAGAGGGGGGGGGGTTGTGTGGGGTTTTTTTTTTCTTTTTCCCAGAGATGGAGGATATAAAACTCATTTCCCTTAATGTGAAAGGATTAAATATTCCTGAGAAGAGGCGGATTTTATTAAGTGAATTAAAACGAGTAAAAACTAATGTTGCATTCATCCAAGAAACTCACTTTAAAACAGATAAATTACAATATCTTAACAACAGAGTCTTTCCTTTTGTTTACCATTCAACCAATTTACAAACTAAGTCACGTTGAGTGTCGATACTTATAGCTAATAATGTCCCTTGGACTTATCAAGAAAGTGTAAGTGACATTAACGGTAGATTTCTATTCTTAAACAGGGCCGGCGCTCCCGCTAGGCAAACTAGGCAGCGGCCTAGGGCGCACTGCCTCCTAGGGGCGCACTGCCGCTGACTCAGATTGTGTCACTTACTCTTCAGTGACCCATTGCACCATCTGGAATGAATGGATCATCCTCATCCAGACCGGACCGCATCTGATCTGTATTTGTATTGTAAATGTATTGTCTCCCTCTAATATTGTAAAGCGCTACGTAAACCGCTGGCACTATAGAAATCCTGAATAATAATAATAATAATAATAGTTTAAAAAAAAAACAATAAAAATGACATAAATCTTTCCCGTAGTTAGTAAACGCAATAACTTTTGCGCAAACCCTATCAAAATATGCTTATTGCGATATTTTTCACCAAAAATATGTAGCGGAAAACAAATTGGCCTAAAATGTAAAAAAAATTAGATTTTTAAATTTTTTCAAAATTGTCGCTCTTTTTTTGTTTATAGCGCAAAAAGTAAAAATCGCACGACCGTGCAATTGTCCATTAAAGTCACACAGTGCCGAATCGCAAAATAGGCCCTGGTCTTTGAGCAGACAAATCCTCCGGGCTTAAGTGGTTAATTTAATTTAAAAAAAAAATATGTATATTTTTATTAAAATACCAAAGAAAGAACAAAAATGACAATTAATTTAATTAACCACTTACCGCAAAGGGACGTAGATCTACGTCGGTAGATCTACGTCCAAAGTGTAGTGGAGGGGTCTAGGGTCTTTTAGACCCTCGATCCCTCCATAAAGTGTACCTGTCACTACATATTGGTGTCACAAGGGATGTTTACATTGCTTGTGACAACAATAAAAGTGATCAGATTCTTTTTTTTTTTTTTAAACTGTAATAAAGTTAAAAAAAAAACATAAATAAATGGGGAAAAAAAAATTTAGCCGCCCCCCGTCACCGTTAGCTCGCGCACAGAAAATAACGTATACGGAAGTCGAGCCGCGAATGAAATCCCTGTTCAAACAACACATGTGAGGCATCACCGCGATTGCCAGAGCGTGGGCAATAATTTAAAAAATAGAGCTACACTCTATCTCTAAACTGGTAACCGTTAAAAAAATTTAAAGCGTCACATATTGAGATCTCTATTGACCGTAGTTTGTGGCCATCCCACGGGGGGGCGCAATTTTAAACCGTAACATGTTGGGTATCTATTTACTCGGCGTGACATCATCTTTCACAATATACAAAAAAATATGGGCTAACTTTACTGTTTAGTATTTTTTAAATGCAGTGAAATGTGATTTTTCAAAATTTTTCCAAAAAAATGGCGTTTTAAAGAACGCTGCGCAAATACCGCGTGACAAAAAATATTGCAATGACCGACATTTTATTCTCCAGAGTCTTTGCTAAAAAAATATATATAATGTTTGGGGGTTCTAAGTAGTTTTCTAGGATAAAAAACTGGTTTTAACTTGTGAACAAAGTACTCAAAATGGTCATAGCTAAGTACAATGTCTTTTCACTTTGCAGATCATGGTAAGAAAAGATAAGAGGACGTTTTATACCAGATATAAGTGCATTAGTATGATGGTCCTATGGTAAGGCAACGATTTACCAACTAGGACGTCCCAGGTTCAAATCCTGGCTAATGCAAGTCATTTTATATTTTTTTTTTTTTTTTTTTTTTATCAAGTTCCAGATAGCAGTTTGTAGCTGATAAATGTAGAAGAAAAAGCCATCATTGAATCACACACAAATTGAATCACACACAAACAAGCCATGCCTACAGTAAAGTGTAAATGGGGCAGCAGCTATGATCATAGCTAAGTACAATTTTCTCCAGGAGAGGGAAGGTAAAACTGGAGGAAAGTTGTAAAATTGTAAATAAAGAAAATAATACCATATTGGAAAGAAAATACGGGCAGTACTGCATAAGAAAAGAGGTATTGAAAATATAATAATCATTTTAGAAATAAGGGGGAGGGGGGAGGGGGGGGGGGAGACTCTTGGCCTCTTCCGGCTACTCCCCCATTTAGGTAGACACACAAGTGGCACCCAAAGTTCCGTGTGTATAAAGGATAGAATTCCTTCCCGTGGAAGGGACCAGGAGAGTGGGAAATATCAGTCCAGACTCCTCTGGGAACTAATCTGGGATAGGGGGGGGGAGGGGGTTGTAGAGTGTAAAGAGGGGGGGGGGGGTTGTGTGGGGTTTTTTTTTTCTTTTTCCCAGAGATGGAGGATATAAAACTCATTTCCCTTAATGTGAAAGGATTAAATATTCCTGAGAAGAGGCGGATTTTATTAAGTGAATTAAAACGAGTAAAAACTAATGTTGCATTCATCCAAGAAACTCACTTTAAAACAGATAAATTACAATATCTTAACAACAGAGTCTTTCCTTTTGTTTACCATTCAACCAATTTACAAACTAAGTCACGTTGAGTGTCGATACTTATAGCTAATAATGTCCCTTGGACTTATCAAGAAAGTGTAAGTGACATTTACGGTAGATTTCTATTCTTAAACAGGGCCGGCGCTCCCGCTAGGCAAACTAGGCAGCGGCCTAGGGCGCACTGCCTCCTAGGGGCGCACTGCCGCTGACTCAGATTGTGTCACTTACTCTTCAGTGACCCATTGCACCATCTGGAATGAATGGATCATCCTCATCCAGACCGGACCGCATCTGATCTGTATTTGTATTGTAAATGTATTGTCTCCCTCTAATATTGTAAAGCGCTACGTAAACCGCTGGCACTATAGAAATCCTGAATAATAATAATAATAATAATAGTTTAAAAAAAAAACAATAAAAATGACATAAATCTTTCCCGTAGTTAGTAAACGCAATAACTTTTGCGCAAACCCTATCAAAATATGCTTATTGCGATATTTTTCACCAAAAATATGTAGCGGAAAACAAATTGGCCTAAAATGTAAAAAAAATTAGATTTTTAAATTTTTTCAAAATTGTCGCTCTTTTTTTGTTTATAGCGCAAAAAGTAAAAATCGCACGACCGTGCAATTGTCCATTAAAGTCACACAGTGCCGAATCGCAAAATAGGCCCTGGTCTTTGAGCAGACAAATCCTCCGGGCTTAAGTGGTTAATTTAATTTAAAAAAAAAATATGTATATTTTTATTAAAATACCAAAGAAAGAACAAAAATGACAATTAATTTAATTAACCACTTACCGCAAAGGGACGTAGATCTACGTCGGTAGATCTACGTCCAAAGTGTAGTGGAGGGGTCTAGGGTCTTTTAGACCCTCGATCCCTCCATAAAGTGTACCTGTCACTACATATTGGTGTCACAAGGGATGTTTACATTGCTTGTGACAACAATAAAAGTGATCAGATTCTTTTTTTTTTTTTTTAAACTGTAATAAAGTTAAAAAAAAAACATAAATAAATGGGGAAAAAAAAATTTAGCCGCCCCCCGTCACCGTTAGCTCGCGCACAGAAAATAACGTATACGGAAGTCGAGCCGCGAATGAAATCCCTGTTCAAACAACACATGTGAGGCATCGCCGCGATTGCCAGAGCGTGGGCAATAATTTAAAAAATAGAGCTACACTCTATCTCTAAACTGGTAACCGTTAAAAAAATTTAAAGCGTCACATATTGAGATCTCTATTGACCGTAGTTTGTCGCCATCCCACGGGGGGGCGCAATTTTAAACCGTAACATGTTGGGTATCTATTTACTCGGCGTGACATCATCTTTCACAATATACAAAAAAATATGGGCTAACTTTACTGTTTAGTATTTTTTAAATGCAGTGAAATGTGATTTTTCAAAATTTTTCCAAAAAAATGGCGTTTTAAAGAACGCTGCGCAAATACCGCGTGACAAAAAATATTGCAATGACCGACATTTTATTCTCCAGAGTCTTTGCTAAAAAAATATATATAATGTTTGGGGGTTCTAAGTAGTTTTCTAGGATAAAAAACTGGTTTTAACTTGTGAACAAAGTACTCAAAATGGTCATAGCTAAGTACAATGTCTTTTCACTTTGCAGATCATGGTAAGAAAAGATAAGAGGACGTTTTATACCATATATAAGTGCATTAGTATGATGGTCCTATGGTAAGGCAACGATTTACCAACTAGGACGTCCCAGGTTCAAATCCTGGCTAATGCAAGTCATTTTATATATATTTTTTTTTTTTTATCAAGTTCCAGATAGCAGTTTGTAGCTGATAAATGTAGAAGAAAAAGCCATCATTGAATCACACACAAATTGAATCACACACAAACAAGCCATGCCTACAGTAAAGTGTAAATGGGGCAGCAGCTATGATCATAGCTAAGTACAATTTTCTCCAGGAGAGGGAAGGTAAAACTGGAGGAAAGTTGTAAAATTGTAAATAAAGAAAATAATACCATATTGGAAAGAAAATACGGGCAGTACTGCATAAGAAAAGAGGTATTGAAAATATAATAATCATTTTAGAAATAAGGGGGAGGGGGGAGGGGGGGGGGACTCTTGGCCTCTTCCGGCTACTCCCCCATTTAGGTAGACACACAAGTGGCACCCAAAGTTCCGTGTGTATAAAGGATAGAATTCCTTCCCGTGGAAGGGACCAGGAGAGTGGGAAATATCAGTCCAGACTCCTCTGGGAACTAATCTGGGATAGGGGGGGGGGAGGGGGTTGTAGAGTGTAAAGAGGGGGGGGGGGTTGTGTGGGGTTTTTTTTTTCTTTTTCCCAGAGATGGAGGATATAAAACTCATTTCCCTTAATGTGAAAGGATTAAATATTCCTGAGAAGAGGCGGATTTTATTAAGTGAATTAAAACGAGTAAAAACTAATGTTGCATTCATCCAAGAAACTCACTTTAAAACAGATAAATTACAATATCTTAACAACAGAGTCTTTCCTTTTGTTTACCATTCAACCAATTTACAAACTAAGTCACGTTGAGTGTCGATACTTATAGCTAATAATGTCCCTTGGACTTATCAAGAAAGTGTAAGTGACATTAACGGTAGATTTCTATTCTTAAACAGGGCCGGCGCTCCCGCTAGGCAAACTAGGCAGCGGCCTAGGGCGCACTGCCTCCTAGGGGCGCACTGCCGCTGACTCAGATTGTGTCACTTACTCTTCAGTGACCCATTGCACCATCTGGAATGAATGGATCATCCTCATCCAGACCGGACCGCATCTGATCTGTATTTGTATTGTAAATGTATTGTCTCCCTCTAATATTGTAAAGCGCTACGTAAACCGCTGGCACTATAGAAATCCTGAATAATAATAATAATAATAATAGTTTAAAAAAAAAACAATAAAAATGACATAAATCTTTCCCGTAGTTAGTAAACGCAATAACTTTTGCGCAAACCCTATCAAAATATGCTTATTGCGATATTTTTCACCAAAAATATGTAGCGGAAAACAAATTGGCCTAAAATGTAAAAAAAATTAGATTTTTAAATTTTTTCAAAATTGTCGCTCTTTTTTTGTTTATAGCGCAAAAAGTAAAAATCGCACGACCGTGCAATTGTCCATTAAAGTCACACAGTGCCGAATCGCAAAATAGGCCCTGGTCTTTGAGCAGACAAATCCTCCGGGCTTAAGTGGTTAATTTAATTTAAAAAAAAATATGTATATTTTTATTAAAATACCAAAGAAAGAACAAAAATGACAATTAATTTAATTAACCACTTACCGCAAAGGGACGTAGATCTACGTCGGTAGATCTACGTCCAAAGTGTAGTGGAGGGGTCTAGGGTCTTTTAGACCCTCGATCCCTCCATAAAGTGTACCTGTCACTACATATTGGTGTCACAAGGGATGTTTACATTGCTTGTGACAACAATAAAAGTGATCAGATTCTTTTTTTTTTTTTTAAACTGTAATAAAGTTAAAAAAAAAACATAAATAAATGGGGAAAAAAAAATTTAGCCGCCCCCCGTCACCGTTAGCTCGCGCACAGAAAATAACGTATACGGAAGTCGAGCCGCGAATGAAATCCCTGTTCAAACAACACATGTGAGGCATCGCCGCGATTGCCAGAGCGTGGGCAATAATTTAAAAAATAGAGCTACACTCTATCTCTAAACTGGTAACCGTTAAAAAAATTTAAAGCGTCACATATTGAGATCTCTATTGACCGTAGTTTGTCGCCATCCCACGGGGGGGCGCAATTTTAAACCGTAACATGTTGGGTATCTATTTACTCGGCGTGACATCATCTTTCACAATATACAAAAAAATATGGGCTAACTTTACTGTTTAGTATTTTTTAAATGCAGTGAAATGTGATTTTTCAAAATTTTTCCAAAAAAATGGCGTTTTAAAGAACGCTGCGCAAATACCGCGTGACAAAAAATATTGCAATGACCGACATTTTATTCTCCAGAGTCTTTGCTAAAAAAATATATATAATGTTTGGGGGTTCTAAGTAGTTTTCTAGGATAAAAAACTGGTTTTAACTTGTGAACAAAGTACTCAAAATGGTCATAGCTAAGTACAATGTCTTTTCACTTTGCAGATCATGGTAAGAAAAGATAAGAGGACGTTTTATACCAGATATAAGTGCATTAGTATGATGGTCCTATGGTAAGGCAACGATTTACCAACTAGGACGTCCCAGGTTCAAATCCTGGCTAATGCAAGTCATTTTATATTTTTTTTTTTTTTTTATCAAGTTCCAGATAGCAGTTTGTAGCTGATAAATGTAGAAGAAAAAGCCATCATTGAATCACACACAAATTGAATCACACACAAACAAGCCATGCCTAAAGTAAAGTGTAAATGGGGCAGCAGCTATGATCATAGCTAAGTACAATTTTCTCCAGGAGAGGGAAGGTAAAACTGGAGGAAAGTTGTAAAATTGTAAATAAAGAAAATAATACCATATTGGAAAGAAAATACGGGCAGTACTGCATAAGAAAAGAGGTATTGAAAATATAATAATCATTTTAGAAATAAGGGGGAGGGGGGAGGGGGGGGGAGACTCTTGGCCTCTTCCGGCTACTCCCCCATTTAGGTAGACACACAAGTGGCACCCAAAGTTCTGTGTGTATAAAGGATAGAATTCCTTCCCGTGGAAGGGACCAGGAGAGTGGGAAATATCAGTCCAGACTCCTCTGGGAACTAATCTGGGATAGGGGGGGGGGGGAGGGGGTTGTAGAGTGTAAAGAGGGGGGGGGTTGTGTGGGGTTTTTTTTTTCTTTTTCCCAGAGATGGAGGATATAAAACTCATTTCCCTTAATGTGAAAGGATTAAATATTCCTGAGAAGAGGCGGATTTTATTAAGTGAATTAAAACGAGTAAAAACTAATGTTGCATTCATCCAAGAAACTCACTTTAAAACAGATAAATTACAATATCTTAACAACAGAGTCTTTCCTTTTGTTTACCATTCAACCAATTTACAAACTAAGTCACGTTGAGTGTCGATACTTATAGCTAATAATGTCCCTTGGACTTATCAAGAAAGTGTAAGTGACATTAACGGTAGATTTCTATTCTTAAACAGGGCCGGCGCTCCCGCTAGGCAAACTAGGCAGCGGCCTAGGGCGCACTGCCTCCTAGGGGCGCACTGCCGCTGACTCAGATTGTGTCACTTACTCTTCAGTGACCCATTGCACAATCTGGAATGAATGGATCATCCTCATCCAGACCGGACCGCATCTGATCTGTATTTGTATTGTAAATGTATTGTCTCCCTCTAATATTGTAAAGCGCTACGTAAACCGCTGGCACTATAGAAATCCTGAATAATAATAATAATAATAATAGTTTAAAAAAAAAACAATAAAAATGACATAAATCTTTCCCGTAGTTAGTAAACGCAATAACTTTTGCGCAAACCCTATCAAAATATGCTTATTGCGATATTTTTCACCAAAAATATGTAGCGGAAAACAAATTGGCCTAAAATGTAAAAAAAATTAGATTTTTAAATTTTTTCAAAATTGTCGCTCTTTTTTTGTTTATAGCGCAAAAAGTAAAAATCGCACGACCGTGCAATTGTCCATTAAAGTCACACAGTGCCGAATCGCAAAATAGGCCCTGGTCTTTGAGCAGACAAATCCTCCGGGCTTAAGTGGTTAATTTAATTTAAAAAAAAAATATGTATATTTTTATTAAAATACCAAAGAAAGAACAAAAATGACAATTAATTTAATTAACCACTTACCGCAAAGGGACGTAGATCTACGTCGGTAGATCTACGTCCAAAGTGTAGTGGAGGGGTCTAGGGTCTTTTAGACCCTCGATCCCTCCATAAAGTGTACCTGTCACTACATATTGGTGTCACAAGGGATGTTTACATTGCTTGTGACAACAATAAAAGTGATCAGATTCTTTTTTTTTTTTTTTAAACTGTAATAAAGTTAAAAAAAAAACATAAATAAATGGGGAAAAAAAAATTTAGCCGCCCCCCGTCACCGTTAGCTCGCGCACAGAAAATAACGTATACGGAAGTCGAGCCGCGAATGAAATCCCTGTTCAAACAACACATGTGAGGCATCGCCGCGATTGCCAGAGCGTGGGCAATAATTTAAAAAATAGAGCTACACTCTATCTCTAAACTGGTAACCGTTAAAAAAATTTAAAGCGTCACATATTGAGATCTCTATTGACCGTAGTTTGTCGCCATCCCACGGGGGGGCGCAATTTTAAACCGTAACATGTTGGGTATCTATTTACTCGGCGTGACATCATCTTTCACAATATACAAAAAAATATGGGCTAACTTTACTGTTTAGTATTTTTTAAATGCAGTGAAATGTGATTTTTCAAAATTTTTCCAAAAAAATGGCGTTTTAAAGAACGCTGCGCAAATACCGCGTGACAAAAAATATTGCAATGACCGACATTTTATTCTCCAGAGTCTTTGCTAAAAAAATATATATAATGTTTGGGGGTTCTAAGTAGTTTTCTAGGATAAAAAACTGGTTTTAACTTGTGAACAAAGTACTCAAAATGGTCATAGCTAAGTACAATGTCTTTTCACTTTGCAGATCATGGTAAGAAAAGATAAGAGGACGTTTTATACCAGATATAAGTGCATTAGTATGATGGTCCTATGGTAAGGCAACGATTTACCAACTAGGACGTCCCAGGTTCAAATCCTGGCTAATGCAAGTCATTTTATATTTTTTTTTTTTTTTTTTTTTATCAAGTTCCAGATAGCAGTTTGTAGCTGATAAATGTAGAAGAAAAAGCCATCATTGAATCACACACAAATTGAATCACACACAAACAAGCCATGCCTACAGTAAAGTGTAAATGGGGCAGCAGCTATGATCATAGCTAAGTACAATTTTCTCCAGGAGAGGGAAGGTAAAACTGGAGGAAAGTTGTAAAATTGTAAATAAAGAAAATAATACCATATTGGAAAGAAAATACGGGCAGTACTGCATAAGAAAAGAGGTATTGAAAATATAATAATCATTTTAGAAATAAGGGGGAGGGGGGAGGGGGGGGGGACTCTTGGCCTCTTCCGGCTACTCCCCCATTTAGGTAGACACACAAGTGGCACCCAAAGTTCCGTGTGTATAAAGGATAGAATTCCTTCCCGTGGAAGGGACCAGGAGAGTGGGAAATATCAGTCCAGACTCCTCTGGGAACTAATCTGGGATAGGGGGGGGGGAGGGGGTTGTAGAGTGTAAAGAGGGGGGGGGGGTTGTGTGGGGTTTTTTTTTTCTTTTTCCCAGAGATGGAGGATATAAAACTCATTTCCCTTAATGTGAAAGGATTAAATATTCCTGAGAAGAGGCGGATTTTATTAAGTGAATTAAAACGAGTAAAAACTAATGTTGCATTCATCCAAGAAACTCACTTTAAAACAGATAAATTACAATATCTTAACAACAGAGTCTTTCCTTTTGTTTACCATTCAACCAATTTACAAACTAAGTCACGTTGAGTGTCGATACTTATAGCTAATAATGTCCCTTGGACTTATCAAGAAAGTGTAAGTGACATTAACGGTAGATTTCTATTCTTAAACAGGGCCGGCGCTCCCGCTAGGCAAACTAGGCAGCGGCCTAGGGCGCACTGCCTCCTAGGGGCGCACTGCCGCTGACTCAGATTGTGTCACTTACTCTTCAGTGACCCATTGCACCATCTGGAATGAATGGATCATCCTCATCCAGACCGGACCGCATCTGATCTGTATTTGTATTGTAAATGTATTGTCTCCCTCTAATATTGTAAAGCGCTACGTAAACCGCTGGCACTATAGAAATCCTGAATAATAATAATAATAATAATAGTTTAAAAAAAAAACAATAAAAATGACATAAATCTTTCCCGTAGTTAGTAAACGCAATAACTTTTGCGCAAACCCTATCAAAATATGCTTATTGCGATATTTTTCACCAAAAATATGTAGCGGAAAACAAATTGGCCTAAAATGTAAAAAAAATTAGATTTTTAAATTTTTTCAAAATTGTCGCTCTTTTTTTGTTTATAGCGCAAAAAGTAAAAATCGCACGACCGTGCAATTGTCCATTAAAGTCACACAGTGCCGAATCGCAAAATAGGCCCTGGTCTTTGAGCAGACAAATCCTCCGGGCTTAAGTGGTTAATTTAATTTAAAAAAAAATATGTATATTTTTATTAAAATACCAAAGAAAGAACAAAAATGACAATTAATTTAATTAACCACTTACCGCAAAGGGACGTAGATCTACGTCGGTAGATCTACGTCCAAAGTGTAGTGGAGGGGTCTAGGGTCTTTTAGACCCTCGATCCCTCCATAAAGTGTACCTGTCACTACATATTGGTGTCACAAGGGATGTTTACATTGCTTGTGACAACAATAAAAGTGATCAGATTCTTTTTTTTTTTTTTAAACTGTAATAAAGTTAAAAAAAAAACATAAATAAATGGGGAAAAAAAAATTTAGCCGCCCCCCGTCACCGTTAGCTCGCGCACAGAAAATAACGTATACGGAAGTCGAGCCGCGAATGAAATCCCTGTTCAAACAACACATGTGAGGCATCGCCGCGATTGCCAGAGCGTGGGCAATAATTTAAAAAATAGAGCTACACTCTATCTCTAAACTGGTAACCGTTAAAAAAATTTAAAGCGTCACATATTGAGATCTCTATTGACCGTAGTTTGTCGCCATCCCACGGGGGGGCGCAATTTTAAACCGTAACATGTTGGGTATCTATTTACTCGGCGTGACATCATCTTTCACAATATACAAAAAAATATGGGCTAACTTTACTGTTTAGTATTTTTTAAATGCAGTGAAATGTGATTTTTCAAAATTTTTCCAAAAAAATGGCGTTTTAAAGAACGCTGCGCAAATACCGCGTGACAAAAAATATTGCAATGACCGACATTTTATTCTCCAGAGTCTTTGCTAAAAAAATATATATAATGTTTGGGGGTTCTAAGTAGTTTTCTAGGATAAAAAAATGGTTTTAACTTGTGAACAAAGTACTCAAAATGGTCATAGCTAAGTACAATGTCTTTTCACTTTGCAGATCATGGTAAGAAAAGATAAGAGGACGTTTTATACCAGATATAAGTGCATTAGTATGATGGTCCTATGGTAAGGCAACGATTTACCAACTAGGACGTCCCAGGTTCAAATCCTGGCTAATGCAAGTCATTTTATATTTTTTTTTTTTTTTTTTTTTTATCAAGTTCCAGATAGCAGTTTGTAGCTGATAAATGTAGAAGAAAAAGCCATCATTGAATCACACACAAATTGAATCACACACAAACAAGCCATGCCTAAAGTAAAGTGTAAATGGGGCAGCAGCTATGATCATAGCTAAGTACAATTTTCTCCAGGAGAGGGAAGGTAAAACTGGAGGAAAGTTGTAAAATTGTAAATAAAGAAAATAATACCATATTGGAAAGAAAATACGGGCAGTACTGCATAAGAAAAGAGGTATTGAAAATATAATAATCATTTTAGAAATAAGGGGGAGGGGGGAGGGGGGGGGAGACTCTTGGCCTCTTCCGGCTACTCCCCCATTTAGGTAGACACACAAGTGGCACCCAAAGTTCCGTGTGTATAAAGGATAGAATTCCTTCCCGTGGAAGGGACCAGGAGAGTGGGAAATATCAGTCCAGACTCCTCTGGGAACTAATCTGGGATAGGGGGGGGGGGGAGGGGGTTGTAGAGTGTAAAGAGGGGGGGGGTTGTGTGGGGTTTTTTTTTTCTTTTTCCCAGAGATGGAGGATATAAAACTCATTTCCCTTAATGTGAAAGGATTAAATATTCCTGAGAAGAGGCGGATTTTATTAAGTGAATTAAAACGAGTAAAAACTAATGTTGCATTCATCCAAGAAACTCACTTTAAAACAGATAAATTACAATATCTTAACAACAGAGTCTTTCCTTTTGTTTACCATTCAACCAATTTACAAACTAAGTCACGTTGAGTGTCGATACTTATAGCTAATAATGTCCCTTGGACTTATCAAGAAAGTGTAAGTGACATTAACGGTAGATTTCTATTCTTAAACAGGGCCGGCGCTCCCGCTAGGCAAACTAGGCAGCGGCCTAGGGCGCACTGCCTCCTAGGGGCGCACTGCCGCTGACTCAGATTGTGTCACTTACTCTTCAGTGACCCATTGCACCATCTGGAATGAATGGATCATCCTCATCCAGACCGGACCGCATCTGATCTGTATTTGTATTGTAAATGTATTGTCTCCCTCTAATATTGTAAAGCGCTACGTAAACCGCTGGCACTATAGAAATCCTGAATAATAATAATAATAATAATAGTTTAAAAAAAAAACAATAAAAATGACATAAATCTTTCCCGTAGTTAGTAAACGCAATAACTTTTGCGCAAACCCTATCAAAATATGCTTATTGCGATATTTTTCACCAAAAATATGTAGCGGAAAACAAATTGGCCTAAAATGTAAAAAAAATTAGATTTTTAAATTTTTTCAAAATTGTCGCTCTTTTTTTGTTTATAGCGCAAAAAGTAAAAATCGCACGACCGTGCAATTGTCCATTAAAGTCACACAGTGCCGAATCGCAAAATAGGCCCTGGTCTTTGAGCAGACAAATCCTCCGGGCTTAAGTGGTTAATTTAATTTAAAAAAAAAATATGTATATTTTTATTAAAATACCAAAGAAAGAACAAAAATGACAATTAATTTAATTAACCACTTACCGCAAAGGGACGTAGATCTACGTCGGTAGATCTACGTCCAAAGTGTAGTGGAGGGGTCTAGGGTCTTTTAGACCCTCGATCCCTCCATAAAGTGTACCTGTCACTACATATTGGTGTCACAAGGGATGTTTACATTGCTTGTGACAACAATAAAAGTGATCAGATTCTTTTTTTTTTTTTTTAAACTGTAATAAAGTTAAAAAAAAAACATAAATAAATGGGGAAAAAAAAATTTAGCCGCCCCCCGTCACCGTTAGCTCGCGCACAGAAAATAACGTATACGGAAGTCGAGCCGCGAATGAAATCCCTGTTCAAACAACACATGTGAGGCATCGCCGCGATTGCCAGAGCGTGGGCAATAATTTAAAAAATAGAGCTACACTCTATCTCTAAACTGGTAACCGTTAAAAAAATTTAAAGCGTCACATATTGAGATCTCTATTGACCGTAGTTTGTCGCCATCCCACGGGGGGGCGCAATTTTAAACCGTAACATGTTGGGTATCTATTTACTCGGCGTGACATCATCTTTCACAATATACAAAAAAATATGGGCTAACTTTACTGTTTAGTATTTTTTAAATGCAGTGAAATGTGATTTTTCAAAATTTTTCCAAAAAAATGGCGTTTTAAAGAACGCTGCGCAAATACCGCGTGACAAAAAATATTGCAATGACCGACATTTTATTCTCCAGAGTCTTTGCTAAAAAAATATATATAATGTTTGGGGGTTCTAAGTAGTTTTCTAGGATAAAAAACTGGTTTTAACTTGTGAACAAAGTACTCAAAATGGTCATAGCTAAGTACAATGTCTTTTCACTTTGCAGATCATGGTAAGAAAAGATAAGAGGACGTTTTATACCAGATATAAGTGCATTAGTATGATGGTCCTATGGTAAGGCAACGATTTACCAACTAGGACGTCCCAGGTTCAAATCCTGGCTAATGCAAGTCATTTTATATATTTTTTTTTTTTTTTATCAAGTTCCAGATAGCAGTTTGTAGCTGATAAATGTAGAAGAAAAAGCCATCATTGAATCACACACAAATTGAATCACACACAAACAAGCCATGCCTACAGTAAAGTGTAAATGGGGCAGCAGCTATGATCATAGCTAAGTACAATTTTCTCCAGGAGAGGGAAGGTAAAACTGGAGGAAAGTTGTAAAATTGTAAATAAAGAAAATAATACCATATTGGAAAGAAAATACGGGCAGTACTGCATAAGAAAAGAGGTATTGAAAATATAATAATCATTTTAGAAATAAGGGGGAGGGGGGAGGGGGGGGGGAGACTCTTGGCCTCTTCCGGCTACTCCCCCATTTAGGTAGACACACAAGTGGCACCCAAAGTTCCGTGTGTATAAAGGATAGAATTCCTTCCCGTGGAAGGGACCAGGAGAGTGGGAAATATCAGTCCAGACTCCTCTGGGAACTAATCTGGGATAGGGGGGGGGGGGAGGGGGTTGTAGAGTGTAAAGAGGGGGGGGGGGTTGTGTGGGGTTTTTTTTTTCTTTTTCCCAGAGATGGAGGATATAAAACTCATTTCCCTTAATGTGAAAGGATTAAATATTCCTGAGAAGAGGCGGATTTTATTAAGTGAATTAAAACGAGTAAAAACTAATGTTGCAT
The DNA here is from genome assembly GCF_965119305.1 of Pelophylax lessonae. Classification (NCBI taxonomy): domain Eukaryota; kingdom Metazoa; phylum Chordata; class Amphibia; order Anura; family Ranidae; genus Pelophylax; species Pelophylax lessonae. Next base: position 105,002 of record NW_028119919.1, on the reverse strand, counting down.
TCATCCAAGAAACTCACTTTAAAACAGATAAATTACAATATCTTAACAACAGAGTCTTTCCTTTTGTTTACCATTCAACCAATTTACAAACTAAGTCACGTTGAGTGTCGATACTTATAGCTAATAATGTCCCTTGGACTTATCAAGAAAGTGTAAGTGACATTAACGGTAGATTTCTATTCTTAAACAGGGCCGGCGCTCCCGCTAGGCAAACTAGGCAGCGGCCTAGGGCGCACTGCCTCCTAGGGGCACACTGCCGCTGACTCAGATTGTGTCACTTACTCTTCAGTGACCCATTGCACCATCTGGAATGAATGGATCATCCTCATCCAGACCGGACCGCATCTGATCTGTATTTGTATTGTAAATGTATTGTCTCCCTCTAATATTGTAAAGCGCTACGTAAACCGCTGGCACTATAGAAATCCTGAATAATAATAATAATAATAATAGTTTAAAAAAAAAAACAATAAAAATGACATAAATCTTTCCCGTAGTTAGTAAACGCAATAACTTTTGCGCAAACCCTATCAAAATATGCTTATTGCGATATTTTTCACCAAAAATATGTAGCGGAAAACAAATTGGCCTAAAATGTAAAAAAAATTAGATTTTTAAATTTTTTCAAAATTGTCGCTCTTTTTTTGTTTATAGCGCAAAAAGTAAAAATCGCACGACCGTGCAATTGTCCATTAAAGTCACACAGTGCCGAATCGCAAAATAGGCCCTGGTCTTTGAGCAGACAAATCCTCCGGGCTTAAGTGGTTAATTTAATTTAAAAAAAAAATATGTATATTTTTATTAAAATACCAAAGAAAGAACAAAAATGACAATTAATTTAATTAACCACTTACCGCAAAGGGACGTAGATCTACGTCGGTAGATCTACGTCCAAAGTGTAGTGGAGGGGTCTAGGGTCTTTTAGACCCTCGATCCCTCCATAAAGTGTACCTGTCACTACATATTGGTGTCACAAGGGATGTTTACATTGCTTGTGACAACAATAAAAGTGATCAGATTCTTTTTTTTTTTTTTTAAACTGTAATAAAGTTAAAAAAAAAACATAAATAAATGGGGAAAAAAAAATTTAGCCGCCCCCCGTCACCGTTAGCTCGCGCACAGAAAATAACGTATACGGAAGTCGAGCCGCGAATGAAATCCCTGTTCAAACAACACATGTGAGGCATCGCCGCGATTGCCAGAGCGTGGGCAATAATTTAAAAAATAGAGCTACACTCTATCTCTAAACTGGTAACCGTTAAAAAAATTTAAAGCGTCACATATTGAGATCTCTATTGACCGTAGTTTGTCGCCATCCCACGGGGGGGCGCAATTTTAAACCGTAACATGTTGGGTATCTATTTACTCGGCGTGACATCATCTTTCACAATATACAAAAAAATATGGGCTAACTTTACTGTTTAGTATTTTTTAAATGCAGTGAAATGTGATTTTTCAAAATTTTTCCAAAAAAATGGCGTTTTAAAGAACGCTGCGCAAATACCGCGTGACAAAAAATATTGCAATGACCGACATTTTATTCTCCAGAGTCTTTGCTAAAAAAATATATATAATGTTTGGGGGTTCTAAGTAGTTTTCTAGGATAAAAAACTGGTTTTAACTTGTGAACAAAGTACTCAAAATGGTCATAGCTAAGTACAATGTCTTTTCACTTTGCAGATCATGGTAAGAAAAGATAAGAGGACGTTTTATACCAGATATAAGTGCATTAGTATGATGGTCCTATGGTAAGGCAACGATTTACCAACTAGGACGTCCCAGGTTCAAATCCTGGCTAATGCAAGTCATTTTATATTTTTTTTTTTTTTTTTATCAAGTTCCAGATAGCAGTTTGTAGCTGATAAATGTAGAAGAAAAAGCCATCATTGAATCACACACAAATTGAATCACACACAAACAAGCCATGCCTACAGTAAAGTGTAAATGGGGCAGCAGCTATGATCATAGCTAAGTACAATTTTCTCCAGGAGAGGGAAGGTAAAACTGGAGGAAAGTTGTAAAATTGTAAATAAAGAAAATAATACCATATTGGAAAGAAAATACGGGCAGTACTGCATAAGAAAAGAGGTATTGAAAATATAATAATCATTTTAGAAATAAGGGGGAGGGGGGAGGGGGGGGGGGGAGACTCTTGGCCTCTTCCGGCTACTCTCCCATTTAGGTAGACACACAAGTGGCACCCAAAGTTCCGTGTGTATAAAGGATAGAATTCCTTCCCGTGGAAGGGACCAGGAGAGTGGGAAATATCAGTCCAGACTCCTCTGGGAACTAATCTGGGATAGGGGGGGGGGGAGGGGGTTGTAGAGTGTAAAGAGGGGGGGGGGGGGTTGTGTGGGGTTTTTTTTTTCTTTTTCCCAGAGATGGAGGATATAAAACTCATTTCCCTTAATGTGAAAGGATTAAATATTCCTGAGAAGAGGCGGATTTTATTAAGTGAATTAAAACGAGTAAAAACTAATGTTGCATTCATCCAAGAAACTCACTTTAAAACAGATAAATTACAATATCTTAACAACAGAGTCTTTCCTTTTGTTTACCATTCAACCAATTTACAAACTAAGTCACGTTGAGTGTCGATACTTATAGCTAATAATGTCCCTTGGACTTATCAAGAAAGTGTAAGTGACATTAACGGTAGATTTCTATTCTTAAACAGGGCCGGCGCTCCCGCTAGGCAAACTAGGCAGCGGCCTAGGGCGCACTGCCTCCTAGGGGCACACTGCCGCTGACTCAGATTGTGTCACTTACTCTTCAGTGACCCATTGCACCATCTGGAATGAATGGATCATCCTCATCCAGACCGGACCGCATCTGATCTGTATTTGTATTGTAAATGTATTGTCTCCCTCTAATATTGTAAAGCGCTACGTAAACCGCTGGCACTATAGAAATCCTGAATAATAATAATAATAATAATAGTTTAAAAAAAAAAACAATAAAAATGACATAAATCTTTCCCGTAGTTAGTAAACGCAATAACTTTTGCGCAAACCCTATCAAAATATGCTTATTGCGATATTTTTCACCAAAAATATGTAGCGGAAAACAAATTGGCCTAAAATGTAAAAAAAATTAGATTTTTAAATTTTTTCAAAATTGTCGCTCTTTTTTTGTTTATAGCGCAAAAAGTAAAAATCGCACGACCGTGCAATTGTCCATTAAAGTCACACAGTGCCAAATCGCAAAATAGGCCCTGGTCTTTGAGCAGACAAATCCTCCGGGCTTAAGTGGTTAATTTAATTTAAAAAAAAAATATGTATATTTTTATTAAAATACCAAAGAAAGAACAAAAATGACAATTAATTTAATTAACCACTTACCGCAAAGGGACGTAGATCTACGTCGGTAGATCTACGTCCAAAGTGTAGTGGAGGGGTCTAGGGTCTTTTAGACCCTCGATCCCTCCATAAAGTGTACCTGTCACTACATATTGGTGTCACAAGGGATGTTTACATTGCTTGTGACAACAATAAAAGTGATCAGATTCTTTTTTTTTTTTTTTAAACTGTAATAAAGTTAAAAAAAAAACATAAATAAATGGGGAAAAAAAAATTTAGCCGCCCCCCGTCACCGTTAGCTCGCGCACAGAAAATAACGTATACGGAAGTCGAGCCGCGAATGAAATCCCTGTTCAAACAACACATGTGAGGCATCGCCGCGATTGCCAGAGCGTGGGCAATAATTTAAAAAATAGAGCTACACTCTATCTCTAAACTGGTAACCGTTAAAAAAATTTAAAGCGTCACATATTGAGATCTCTATTGACCGTAGTTTGTCGCCATCCCACGGGGGGGCGCAATTTTAAACCGTAACATGTTGGGTATCTATTTACTCGGCGTGACATCATCTTTCACAATATACAAAAAAATATGGGCTAACTTTACTGTTTAGTATTTTTTAAATGCAGTGAAATGTGATTTTTCAAAATTTTTCCAAAAAAATGGCGTTTTAAAGAACGCTGCGCAAATACCGCGTGACAAAAAATATTGCAATGACCGACATTTTATTCTCCAGAGTCTTTGCTAAAAAAATATATATAATGTTTGGGGGTTCTAAGTAGTTTTCTAGGATAAAAAACTGGTTTTAACTTGTGAACAAAGTACTCAAAATGGTCATAGCTAAGTACAATGTCTTTTCACTTTGCAGATCATGGTAAGAAAAGATAAGAGGACGTTTTATACCAGATATAAGTGCATTAGTATGATGGTCCTATGGTAAGGCAACGATTTACCAACTAGGACGTCCCAGGTTCAAATCCTGGCTAATGCAAGTCATTTTATATTTTTTTTTTTTTTTTTTTTTTATCAAGTTCCAGATAGCAGTTTGTAGCTGATAAATGTAGAAGAAAAAGCCATCATTGAATCACACACAAATTGAATCACACACAAACAAGCCATGCCTACAGTAAAGTGTAAATGGGGCAGCAGCTATGATCATAGCTAAGTACAATTTTCTCCAGGAGAGGGAAGGTAAAACTGGAGGAAAGTTGTAAAATTGTAAATAAAGAAAATAATACCATATTGGAAAGAAAATACGGGCAGTACTGCATAAGAAAAGAGGTATTGAAAATATAATAATCATTTTAGAAATAAGGGGGAGGGGGGAGGGGGGGGGGGAGACTCTTGGCCTCTTCCGGCTACTCCCCCATTTAGGTAGACACACAAGTGGCACCCAAAGTTCCGTGTGTATAAAGGATAGAATTCCTTCCCGTGGAAGGGACCAGGAGAGTGGGAAATATCAGTCCAGACTCCTCTGGGAACTAATCTGGGATAGGGGGGGGGGGGAGGGGGTTGTAGAGTGTAAAGAGGGGGGGGGGTTGTGTGGGTTTTTTTTTTTCTTTTTCCCAGAGATGGAGGATATAAAACTCATTTCCCTTAATGTGAAAGGATTAAATATTCCTGAGAAGAGGCGGATTTTATTAAGTGAATTAAAACGAGTAAAAACTAATGTTGCATTCATCCAAGAAACTCACTTTAAAACAGATAAATTACAATATCTTAACAACAGAGTCTTTCCTTTTGTTTACCATTCAACCAATTTACAAACTAAGTCACGTTGAGTGTCGATACTTATAGCTAATAATGTCCCTTGGACTTATCAAGAAAGTGTAAGTGACATTAACGGTAGATTTCTATTCTTAAACAGGGCCGGCGCTCCCGCTAGGCAAACTAGGCAGCGGCCTAGGGCGCACTGCCTCCTAGGGGCGCACTGCCGCTGACTCAGATTGTGTCACTTACTCTTCAGTGACCCATTGCACCATCTGGAATGAATGGATCATCCTCATCCAGACCGGACCGCATCTGATCTGTATTTGTATTGTAAATGTATTGTCTCCCTCTAATATTGTAAAGCGCTACGTAAACCGCTGGCACTATAGAAATCCTGAATAATAATAATAATAATAATAGTTTAAAAAAAAAACAATAAAAATGACATAAATCTTTCCCGTAGTTAGTAAACGCAATAACTTTTGCGCAAACCCTATCAAAATATGCTTATTGCGATATTTTTCACCAAAAATATGTAGCGGAAAACAAATTGGCCTAAAATGTAAAAAAAATTAGATTTTTAAATTTTTTCAAAATTGTCGCTCTTTTTTTGTTTATAGCGCAAAAAGTAAAAATCGCACGACCGTGCAATTGTCCATTAAAGTCACACAGTGCCGAATCGCAAAATAGGCCCTGGTCTTTGAGCAGACAAATCCTCCGGGCTTAAGTGGTTAATTTAATTTAAAAAAAAATATGTATATTTTTATTAAAATACCAAAGAAAGAACAAAAATGACAATTAATTTAATTAACCACTTACCGCAAAGGGACGTAGATCTACGTCGGTAGATCTACGTCCAAAGTGTAGTGGAGGGGTCTAGGGTCTTTTAGACCCTCGATCCCTCCATAAAGTGTACCTGTCACTACATATTGGTGTCACAAGGGATGTTTACATTGCTTGTGACAACAATAAAAGTGATCAGATTCTTTTTTTTTTTTTTAAACTGTAATAAAGTTAAAAAAAAAACATAAATAAATGGGGAAAAAAAAATTTAGCCGCCCCCCGTCACCGTTAGCTCGCGCACAGAAAATAACGTATACGGAAGTCGAGCCGCGAATGAAATCCCTGTTCAAACAACACATGTGAGGCATCGCCGCGATTGCCAGAGCGTGGGCAATAATTTAAAAAATAGAGCTACACTCTATCTCTAAACTGGTAACCGTTAAAAAAATTTAAAGCGTCACATATTGAGATCTCTATTGACCGTAGTTTGTCGCCATCCCACGGGGGGGCGCAATTTTAAACCGTAACACGTTGGGTATCTATTTACTCGGCGTGACATCATCTTTCACAATATACAAAAAAATATGGGCTAACTTTACTGTTTAGTATTTTTTAAATGCAGTGAAATGTGATTTTTCAAAATTTTTCCAAAAAAATGGCGTTTTAAAGAACGCTGCGCAAATACCGCGTGACAAAAAATATTGCAATGACCGACATTTTATTCTCCAGAGTCTTTGCTAAAAAAATATATATAATGTTTGGGGGTTCTAAGTAGTTTTCTAGGATAAAAAACTGGTTTTAACTTGTGAACAAAGTACTCAAAATGGTCATAGCTAAGTACAATGTCTTTTCACTTTGCAGATCATGGTAAGAAAAGATAAGAGGACATTTTATACCAGATATAAGTGCATTAGTATGATGGTCCTATGGTAAGGCAACGATTTACCAACTAGGACGTCCCAGGTTCAAATCCTGGCTAATGCAAGTCATTTTATATATTTTTTTTTTTTTTTTTTTTATCAAGTTCCAGATAGCAGTTTGTAGCTGATAAATGTAGAAGAAAAAGCCATCATTGAATCACACACAAATTGAATCAACGATTTACCAACTAGGACGTCCCAGGTTCAAATCCTGGCTAATGCAAGTCATTTTATATTTTTTTTTTTTTTTTTTTTTTATCAAGTTCCAGATAGCAGTTTGTAGCTGATAAATGTAGAAGAAAAAGCCATCATTGAATCACACACAAATTGAATCACACACAAACAAGCCATGCCTACAGTAAAGTGTAAATGGGGCAGCAGCTATGATCATAGCTAAGTACAATTTTCTCCAGGAGAGGGAAGGTAAAACTGGAGGAAAGTTGTAAAATTGTAAATAAAGAAAATAATACCATATTGGAAAGAAAATACGGGCAGTACTGCATAAGAAAAGAGGTATTGAAAATATAATAATCATTTTAGAAATAAGGGGGAGGGGGGAGGGGGGGGGGGAGACTCTTGGCCTCTTCCGGCTACTCCCCCATTTAGGTAGACACACAAGTGGCACCCAAAGTTCCGTGTGTATAAAGGATAGAATTCCTTCCCGTGGAAGGGACCAGGAGAGTGGGAAATATCAGTCCAGACTCCTCTGGGAACTAATCTGGGATAGGGGGGGGGGGGGAGGGGGTTGTAGAGTGTAAAGAGGGGGGGGGGTTGTGTGGGGTTTTTTTTTTCTTTTTCCCAGAGATGGAGGATATAAAACTCATTTCCCTTAATGTGAAAGGATTAAATATTCCTGAGAAGAGGCGGATTTTATTAAGTGAATTAAAACGAGTAAAAACTAATGTTGCATTCATCCAAGAAACTCACTTTAAAACAGATAAATTACAATATCTTAACAACAGAGTCTTTCCTTTTGTTTACCATTCAACCAATTTACAAACTAAGTCACGTTGAGTGTCGATACTTATAGCTAATAATGTCCCTTGGACTTATCAAGAAAGTGTAAGTGACATTAACGGTAGATTTCTATTCTTAAACAGGGCCGGCGCTCCCGCTAGGCAAACTAGGCAGCGGCCTAGGGCGCACTGCCTCCTAGGGGCGCACTGCCGCTGACTCAGATTGTGTCACTTACTCTTCAGTGACCCATTGCACCATCTGGAATGAATGGATCATCCTCATCCAGACCGGACCGCATCTGATCTGTATTTGTATTGTAAATGTATTGTCTCCCTCTAATATTGTAAAGCGCTACGTAAACCGCTGGCACTATAGAAATCCTGAATAATAATAATAATAATAATAGTTTAAAAAAAAAACAATAAAAATGACATAAATCTTTCCCGTAGTTAGTAAACGCAATAACTTTTGCGCAAACCCTATCAAAATATGCTTATTGCGATATTTTTCACCAAAAATATGTAGCGGAAAACAAATTGGCCTAAAATGTAAAAAAAATTAGATTTTTAAATTTTTTCAAAATTGTCGCTCTTTTTTTGTTTATAGCGCAAAAAGTAAAAATCGCACGACCGTGCAATTGTCCATTAAAGTCACACAGTGCCGAATCGCAAAATAGGCCCTGGTCTTTGAGCAGACAAATCCTCCGGGCTTAAGTGGTTAATTTAATTTAAAAAAAAATATGTATATTTTTATTAAAATACCAAAGAAAGAACAAAAATGACAATTAATTTAATTAACCACTTACCGCAAAGGGACGTAGATCTACGTCGGTAGATCTACGTCCAAAGTGTAGTGGAGGGGTCTAGGGTCTTTTAGACCCTCGATCCCTCCATAAAGTGTACCTGTCACTACATATTGGTGTCACAAGGGATGTTTACATTGCTTGTGACAACAATAAAAGTGATCAGATTCTTTTTTTTTTTTTTAAACTGTAATAAAGTTAAAAAAAAAACATAAATAAATGGGGAAAAAAAAATTTAGCCGCCCCCCGTCACCGTTAGCTCGCGCACAGAAAATAACGTATACGGAAGTCGAGCCGCGAATGAAATCCCTGTTCAAACAACACATGTGAGGCATCGCCGCGATTGCCAGAGCGTGGGCAATAATTTAAAAAATAGAGCTACACTCTATCTCTAAACTGGTAACCGTTAAAAAAATTTAAAGCGTCACATATTGAGATCTCTATTGACCGTAGTTTGTCGCCATCCCACGGGGGGGCGCAATTTTAAACCGTAACATGTTGGGTATCTATTTACTCGGCGTGACATCATCTTTCACAATATACAAAAAAATATGGGCTAACTTTACTGTTTAGTATTTTTTAAATGCAGTGAAATGTGATTTTTCAAAATTTTTCCAAAAAAATGGCGTTTTAAAGAACGCTGCGCAAATACCGCGTGACAAAAAATATTGCAATGACCGACATTTTATTCTCCAGAGTCTTTGCTAAAAAAATATATATAATGTTTGGGGGTTCTAAGTAGTTTTCTAGGATAAAAAACTGGTTTTAACTTGTGAACAAAGTACTCAAAATGGTCATAGCTAAGTACAATGTCTTTTCACTTTGCAGATCATGGTAAGAAAAGATAAGAGGACGTTTTATACCAGATATAAGTGCATTAGTATGATGGTCCTATGGTAAGGCAACGATTTACCAACTAGGACGTCCCAGGTTCAAATCCTGGCTAATGCAAGTCATTTTATATATTTTTTTTTTTTTTTTTTTATCAAGTTCCAGATAGCAGTTTGTAGCTGATAAATGTAGAAGAAAAAGCCATCATTGAATCACACACAAATTGAATCACACACAAACAAGCCATGCCTACAGTAAAGTGTAAATGGGGCAGCAGCTATGATCAGCTAAGTACAATTTTCTCCAGGAGAGGGAAGGTAAAACTGGAGGAAAGTTGTAAAATTGTAAATAAAGAAAATAATACCATATTGGAAAGAAAATACGGGCAGTACTGCATAAGAAAAGAGGTATTGAAAATATAATAATCATTTTAGAAATAAGGGGGAGGGGGGAGGGGGGGGGGAGACTCTTGGCCTCTTCCGGCTACTCCCCCATTTAGGTAGACACACAAGTGGCACCCAAAGTTCCGTGTGTATAAAGGATAGAATTCCTTCCCGTGGAAGGGACCAGGAGAGTGGGAAATATCAGTCCAGACTCCTCTGGGAACTAATCTGGGATAGGGGGGGGGGGGAGGGGGTTGTAGAGTGTAAAGAGGGGGGGGGGGTTGTGTGGGGTTTTTTTTTTCTTTTTCCCAGAGATGGAGGATATAAAACTCATTTCCCTTAATGTGAAAGGATTAAATATTCCTGAGAAGAGGCGGATTTTATTAAGTGAATTAAAACGAGTAAAAACTAATGTTGCATTCATCCAAGAAACTCACTTTAAAACAGATAAATTACAATATCTTAACAACAGAGTCTTTCCTTTTGTTTACCATTCAACCAATTTACAAACTAAGTCACGTTGAGTGTCGATACTTATAGCTAATAATGTCCCTTGGACTTATCAAGAAAGTGTAAGTGACATTAACGGTAGATTTCTATTCTTAAACAGGGCCGGCGCTCCCGCTAGGCAAACTAGGCAGCGGCCTAGGGCGCACTGCCTCCTAGGGGCACACTGCCGCTGACTCAGATTGTGTCACTTACTCTTCAGTGACCCATTGCACCATCTGGAATGAATGGATCATCCTCATCCAGACCGGACCGCATCTGATCTGTATTTGTATTGTAAATGTATTGTCTCCCTCTAATATTGTAAAGCGCTACGTAAACCGCTGGCACTATAGAAATCCTGAATAATAATAATAATAATAATAGTTTAAAAAAAAAAACAATAAAAATGACATAAATCTTTCCCGTAGTTAGTAAACGCAATAACTTTTGCGCAAACCCTATCAAAATATGCTTATTGCGATATTTTTCACCAAAAATATGTAGCGGAAAACAAATTGGCCTAAAATGTAAAAAAAATTAGATTTTTAAATTTTTTCAAAATTGTCGCTCTTTTTTTGTTTATAGCGCAAAAAGTAAAAATCGCACGACCGTGCAATTGTCCATTAAAGTCACACAGTGCCGAATCGCAAAATAGGCCCTGGTCTTTGAGCAGACAAATCCTCCGGGCTTAAGTGGTTAATTTAATTTAAAAAAAAAATATGTATATTTTTATTAAAATACCAAAGAAAGAACAAAAATGACAATTAATTTAATTAACCACTTACCGCAAAGGGACGTAGATCTACGTCGGTAGATCTACGTCCAAAGTGTAGTGGAGGGGTCTAGGGTCTTTTAGACCCTCGATCCCTCCATAAAGTGTACCTGTCACTACATATTGGTGTCACAAGGGATGTTTACATTGCTTGTGACAACAATAAAAGTGATCAGATTCTTTTTTTTTTTTTTAAACTGTAATAAAGTTAAAAAAAAAACATAAATAAATGGGGAAAAAAAAATTTAGCCGCCCCCCGTCACCGTTAGCTCGCGCACAGAAAATAACGTATACGGAAGTCGAGCCGCGAATGAAATCCCTGTTCAAACAACACATGTGAGGCATCGCCGCGATTGCCAGAGCGTGGGCAATAATTTAAAAAATAGAGCTACACTCTATCTCTAAACTGGTAACCGTTAAAAAAATTTAAAGCGTCACATATTGAGATCTCTATTGACCGTAGTTTGTCGCCATCCCACGGGGGGGCGCAATTTTAAACCGTAACATGTTGGGTATCTATTTACTCGGCGTGACATCATCTTTCACAATATACAAAAAAATATGGGCTAACTTTACTGTTTAGTATTTTTTAAATGCAGTGAAATGTGATTTTTCAAAATTTTTCCAAAAAAATGGCGTTTTAAAGAATGCTGCGCAAATACCGCGTGACAAAAAATATTGCAATGACCGACATTTTATTCTCCAGAGTCTTTGCTAAAAAAATATATATAATGTTTGGGGGTTCTAAGTAGTTTTCTAGGATAAAAAACTGGTTTTAACTTGTGAACAAAGTACTCAAAATGGTCATAGCTAAGTACAATGTCTTTTCACTTTGCAGATCATGGTAAGAAAAGATAAGAGGACGTTTTATACCAGATATAAGTGCATTAGTATGATGGTCCTATGGTAAGGCAACGATTTACCAACTAGGACGTCCCAGGTTCAAATCCTGGCTAATGCAAGTCATTTTATATTTTTTTTTTTTTTTTTTTTTATCAAGTTCCAGATAGCAGTTTGTAGCTGATAAATGTAGAAGAAAAAGCCATCATTGAATCACACACAAATTGAATCACACACAAACAAGCCATGCCTACAGTAAAGTTTAAATGGGGCAGCAGCTATGATCATAGCTAAGTACAATTTTCTCCAGGAGAGGGAAGGTAAAACTGGAGGAAAGTTGTAAAATTGTAAATAAAGAAAATAATACCATATTGGAAAGAAAATACGGGCAGTACTGCATAAGAAAAGAGGTATTGAAAATATAATAATCATTTTAGAAATAAGGGGGAGGGGGGAGGGGGGGGGAGACTCTTGGCCTCTTCCGGCTACTCCCCCATTTAGGTAGACACACAAGTGGCACCCAAAGTTCCGTGTGTATAAAGGATAGAATTCCTTCCCGTGGAAGGGACCAGGAGAGTGGGAAATATCAGTCCAGACTCCTCTGGGAACTAATCTGGGATAGGGGGGGGGGAGGGGGTTGTAGAGTGTAAAGAGGGGGGGGGGTTGTGTGGGGTTTTTTTTTTCTTTTTCCCAGAGATGGAGGATATAAAACTCATTTCCCTTAATGTGAAAGGATTAAATATTCCTGAGAAGAGGCGGATTTTATTAAGTGAATTAAAACGAGTAAAAACTAATGTTGCATTCATCCAAGAAACTCACTTTAAAACAGATAAATTACAATATCTTAACAACAGAGTCTTTCCTTTTGTTTACCATTCAACCAATTTACAAACTAAGTCACGTTGAGTGTCGATACTTATAGCTAATAATGTCCCTTGGACTTATCAAGAAAGTGTAAGTGACATTAACGGTAGATTTCTATTCTTAAACAGGGCCGGCGCTCCCGCTAGGCAAACTAGGCAGCGGCCTAGGGCGCACTGCCTCCTAGGGGCGCACTGCCGCTGACTCAGATTGTGTCACTTACTCTTCAGTGACCCATTGCACCATCTGGAATGAATGGATCATCCTCATCCAGACCGGACCGCATCTGATCTGTATTTGTATTGTAAATGTATTGTCTCCCTCTAATATTGTAAAGCGCTACGTAAACCGCTGGCACTATAGAAATCCTGAATAATAATAATAATAATAATAATAGTTTAAAAAAAAAACAATAAAAATGACATAAATCTTTCCCGTAGTTAGTAAACGCAATAACTTTTGCGCAAACCCTATCAAAATATGCTTATTGCGATATTTTTCACCAAAAATATGTAGCGGAAAACAAATTGGCCTAAAATGTAAAAAAAATTAGATTTTTAAATTTTTTCAAAATTGTCGCTCTTTTTTTGTTTATAGCGCAAAAAGTAAAAATCGCACGACCGTGCAATTGTCCATTAAAGTCACACAGTGCCGAATCGCAAAATAGGCCCTGGTCTTTGAGCAGACAAATCCTCCGGGCTTAAGTGGTTAATTTAATTTAAAAAAAAAAATATGTATATTTTTATTAAAATACCAAAGAAAGAACAAAAATGACAATTAATTTAATTAACCACTTACCGCAAAGGGACGTAGATCTACGTCGGTAGATCTACGTCCAAAGTGTAGTGGAGGGGTCTAGGGTCTTTTAGACCCTCGATCCCTCCATAAAGTGTACCTGTCACTACATATTGGTGTCACAAGGGATGTTTACATTGCTTGTGACAACAATAAAAGTGATCAGATTCTTTTTTTTTTTTTTAAACTGTAATAAAGTTAAAAAAAAAACATAAATAAATGGGGAAAAAAAAATTTAGCCGCCCCCCGTCACCGTTAGCTCGCGCACAGAAAATAACGTATACGGAAGTCGAGCCGCGAATGAAATCCCTGTTCAAACAACACATGTGAGGCATCGCCGCGATTGCCAGAGCGTGGGCAATAATTTAAAAAATAGAGCTACACTCTATCTCTAAACTGGTAACCGTTAAAAAAATTTAAAGCATCACATATTGAGATCTCTATTGACCGTAGTTTGTCGCCATCCCACGGGGGGGCGCAATTTTAAACCGTAACATGTTGGGTATCTATTTACTCGGCGTGACATCATCTTTCACAATATACAAAAAAATATGGGCTAACTTTACTGTTTAGTATTTTTTAAATGCAGTGAAATGTGATTTTTCAAAATTTTTCCAAAAAAATGGCGTTTTAAAGAACGCTGCGCAAATACCGCGTGACAAAAAATATTGCAATGACCGACATTTTATTCTCCAGAGTCTTTGCTAAAAAAATATATATAATGTTTGGGGGTTCTAAGTAGTTTTCTAGGATAAAAAACTGGTTTTAACTTGTGAACAAAGTACTCAAAATGGTCATAGCTAAGTACAATGTCTTTTCACTTTGCAGATCATGGTAAGAAAAGATAAGAGGACGTTTTATACCAGATAAAAGTGCATTAGTATGATGGTCCTATGGTAAGGCAACGATTTACCAACTAGGACGTCCCAGGTTCAAATCCTGGCTAATGCAAGTCATTTTATATTTTTTTTTTTTTTTTTTTTTTTATCAAGTTCCAGATAGCAGTTTGTAGCTGATAAATGAAGAAGAAAAAGCCATCATTGAATCACACACAAATTGAATCACACACAAACAAGCCATGCCTACAGTAAAGTGTAAATGGGGCAGCAGCTATGATCATAGCTAAGTACAATTTTCTCCAGGAGAGGGAAGGTAAAACTGGAGGAAAGTTGTAAAATTGTAAATAAAGAAAATAATACCATATTGGAAAGAAAATACGGGCAGTACTGCATAAGAAAAGAGGTATTGAAAATATAATAATCATTTTAGAAATAAGGGGGAGGGGGGAGGGGGGGGGGAGACTCTTGGCCTCTTCCGGCTACTCCCCCATTTAGGTAGACACACAAGTGGCACCCAAAGTTCCGTGTGTATAAAGGATAGAATTCCTTCCCGTGGAAGGGACCAGGAGAGTGGGAAATATCAGTCCAGACTCCTCTGGGAACTAATCTGGGATAGGGGGGGGGGGGAGGGGGTTGTAGAGTGTAAAGAGGGGGGGGGGGGTTGTGTGGGGTTTTTTTTTTCTTTTTCCCAGAGATGGAGGATATAAAACTCATTTCCCTTAATGTGAAAGGATTAAATATTCCTGAGAAGAGGCGGATTTTATTAAGTGAATTAAAACGAGTAAAAACTAATGTTGCATTCATCCAAGAAACTCACTTTAAAACAGATAAATTACAATATCTTAACAACAGAGTCTTTCCTTTTGTTTACCATTCAACCAATTTACAAACTAAGTCACGTTGAGTGTCGATACTTATAGCTAATAATGTCCCTTGGACTTATCAAGAAAGTGTAAGTGACATTAACGGTAGATTTCTATTCTTAAACAGGGCCGGCGCTCCCGCTAGGCAAACTAGGCAGCGGCCTAGGGCGCACTGCCTCCTAGGGGCGCACTGCCGCTGACTCAGATTGTGTCACTTACTCTTCAGTGACCCATTGCACCATCTGGAATGAATGGATCATCCTCATCCAGACCGGACCGCATCTGATCTGTATTTGTATTGTAAATGTATTGTCTCCCTCTAATATTGTAAAGCGCTACGTAAACCGCTGGCACTATAGAAATCCTGAATAATAATAATAATAATAATAGTTTAAAAAAAAAACAATAAAAATGACATAAATCTTTCCCGTAGTTAGTAAACGCAATAACTTTTGCGCAAACCCTATCAAAATATGCTTATTGCGATATTTTTCACCAAAAATATGTAGCGGAAAACAAATTGGCCTAAAATGTAAAAAAAATTAGATTTTTAAATTTTTTCAAAATTGTCGCTCTTTTTTTGTTTATAGCGCAAAAAGTAAAAATCGCACGACCGTGCAATTGTCCATTAAAGTCACACAGTGCCGAATCGCAAAATAGGCCCTGGTCTTTGAGCAGACAAATCCTCCGGGCTTAAGTGGTTAATTTAATTTAAAAAAAAATATGTATATTTTTATTAAAATACCAAAGAAAGAACAAAAATGACAATTAATTTAATTAACCACTTACCGCAAAGGGACGTAGATCTACGTCGGTAGATCTACGTCCAAAGTGTAGTGGAGGGGTCTAGGGTCTTTTAGACCCTCGATCCCTCCATAAAGTGTACCTGTCACTACATATTGGTGTCACAAGGGATGTTTACATTGCTTGTGACAACAATAAAAGTGATCAGATTCTTTTTTTTTTTTTTAAACTGTAATAAAGTTAAAAAAAAAACATAAATAAATGGGGAAAAAAAAATTTAGCCGCCCCCCGTCACCGTTAGCTCGCGCACAGAAAATAACGTATACGGAAGTCGAGCCGCGAATGAAATCCCTGTTCAAACAACACATGTGAGGCATCGCCGCGATTGCCAGAGCGTGGGCAATAATTTAAAAAATAGAGCTACACTCTATCTCTAAACTGGTAACCGTTAAAAAAATTTAAAGCGTCACATATTGAGATCTCTATTGACCGTAGTTTGTCGCCATCCCACGGGGGGGCGCAATTTTAAACCGTAACATGTTGGGTATCTATTTACTCGGCGTGACATCATCTTTCACAATATACAAAAAAATATGGGCTAACTTTACTGTTTAGTATTTTTTAAATGCAGTGAAATGTGATTTTTCAAAATTTTTCCAAAAAAATGGCGTTTTAAAGAACGCTGCGCAAATACCGCGTGACAAAAAATATTGCAATGACCGACATTTTATTCTCCAGAGTCTTTGCTAAAAAAATATATATAATGTTTGGGGGTTCTAAGTAGTTTTCTAGGATAAAAAACTGGTTTTAACTTGTGAACAAAGTACTCAAAATGGTCATAGCTCAGTACAATGTCTTTTCACTTTGCAGATCATGGTAAGAAAAGATAAGAGGACGTTTTATACCAGATATAAGTGCATTAGTATGATGGTCCTATGGTAAGGCAACGATTTACCAACTAGGAGGTCCCAGGTTCAAATCCTGGCTAATGCAAGTCATTTTATATTTTTTTTTTTTTTTTTTTTTATCAAGTTCCAGATAGCAGTTTGTAGCTGATAAATGTAGAACAAAAAGCCATCATTGAATCACACACAAATTGAATCACACACAAACAAGCCATGCCTACAGTAAAGTGTAAATGGGGCAGCAGCTATGATCATAGCTAAGTACAATTTTCTCCAGGAGAGGGAAGGTAAAACTGGAGGAAAGTTGTAAAATTGTAAATAAAGAAAATAATACCATATTGGAAAGAAAATACGGGCAGTACTGCATAAGAAAAGAGGTATTGAAAATATAATAATCATTTTAGAAATAAGGGGGAGGGGGGAGGGGGGGGGGAGACTCTTGGCCTCTTCCGGCTACTCCCCCATTTAGGTAGACACACAAGTGGCACCCAAAGTTCCGTGTGTATAAAGGATAGAATTCCTTCCCGTGGAAGGGACCAGGAGAGTGGGAAATATCAGTCCAGACTCCTCTGGGAACTAATCTGGGATAGGGGGGGGGGGGAGGGGGTTGTAGAGTGTAAAGAGGGGGGGGGGTTGTGTGGGGTTTTTTTTTTCTTTTTCCCAGAGATGGAGGATATAAAACTCATTTCCCTTAATGTGAAAGGATTAAATATTCCTGAGAAGAGGCGGATTTTATTAAGTGAATTAAAACGAGTAAAAACTAATGTTGCATTCATCCAAGAAACTCACTTTAAAACAGATAAATTACAATATCTTAACAACAGAGTCTTTCCTTTTGTTTACCATTCAACCAATTTACAAACTAAGTCACGTTGAGTGTCGATACTTATAGCTAATAATGTCCCTTGGACTTATCAAGAAAGTGTAAGTGACATTAACGGTAGATTTCTATTCTTAAACAGGGCCGGCGCTCCCGCTAGGCAAACTAGGCAGCGGCCTAGGGCGCACTGCCTCCTAGGGGCGCACTGCCGCTGACTCAGATTGTGTCACTTACTCTTCAGTGACCCATTGCACCATCTGGAATGAATGGATCATCCTCATCCAGACCGGACCGCATCTGATCTGTATTTGTATTGTAAATGTATTGTCTCCCTCTAATATTGTAAAGCGCTACGTAAACCGCTGGCACTATAGAAATCCTGAATAATAATAATAATAATAATAGTTTAAAAAAAAAACAATAAAAATGACATAAATCTTTCCCGTAGTTAGTAAACGCAATAACTTTTGCGCAAACCCTATCAAAATATGCTTATTGCGATATTTTTCACCAAAAATATGTAGCGGAAAACAAATTGGCCTAAAATGTAAAAAAAATTAGATTTTTAAATTTTTTCAAAATTGTCGCTCTTTTTTTGTTTATAGCGCAAAAAGTAAAAATCGCACGACCGTGCAATTGTCCATTAAAGTCACACAGTGCCGAATCGCAAAATAGGCCCTGGTCTTTGAGCAGACAAATCCTCCGGGCTTAAGTGGTTAATTTAATTTAAAAAAAAAAAATATGTATATTTTTATTAAAATACCAAAGAAAGAACAAAAATGACAATTAATTTAATTAACCACTTACCGCAAAGGGACGTAGATCTACGTCGGTAGATCTACGTCCAAAGTGTAGTGGAGGGGTCTAGGGTCTTTTAGACCCTCGATCCCTCCATAAAGTGTACCTGTCACTACATATTGGTGTCACAAGGGATGTTTACATTGCTTGTGACAACAATAAAAGTGATCAGATTCTTTTTTTTTTTTTTTAAACTGTAATAAAGTTAAAAAAAAAACATAAATAAATGGGGAAAAAAAAATTTAGCCGCCCCCCGTCACCGTTAGCTCGCGCACAGAAAATAACGTATACGGAAGTCGAGCCGCGAATGAAATCCCTGTTCAAACAACACATGTGAGGCATCGCCGCGATTGCCAGAGCGTGGGCAATAATTTAAAAAATAGAGCTACACTCTATCTCTAAACTGGTAACCGTTAAAAAAATTTAAAGCGTCACATATTGAGATCTCTATTGACCGTAGTTTGTCGCCATCCCACGGGGGGGCGCAATTTTAAACCGTAACATGTTGGGTATCTATTTACTCGGCGTGACATCATCTTTCACAATATACAAAAAAATATGGGCTAACTTTACTGTTTAGTATTTTTTAAATGCAGTGAAATGTGATTTTTCAAAATTTTTCCAAAAAAATGGCGTTTTAAAGAACGCTGCGCAAATACCGCGTGACAAAAAATATTGCAATGACCGACATTTTATTCTCCAGAGTCTTTGCTAAAAAAATATATATAATGTTTGGGGGTTCTAAGTAGTTTTCTAGGATAAAAAACTGGTTTTAACTTGTGAACAAAGTACTCAAAATGGTCATAGCTAAGTACAATGTCTTTTCACTTTGCAGATCATGGTAAGAAAAGATAAGAGGACGTTTTATACCAGATATAAGTGCATTAGTATGATGGTCCTATGGTAAGGCAACGATTTACCAACTAGGACGTCCCAGGTTCAAATCCTGGCTAATGCAAGTCATTTTATATATTTTTTTTTTTTTTTATCAAGTTCCAGATAGCAGTTTGTAGCTGATAAATGTAGAAGAAAAAGCCATCATTGAATCACACACAAATTGAATCACACACAAACAAGCCATGCCTACAGTAAAGTGTAAATGGGGCAGCAGCTATGATCATAGCTAAGTACAATTTTCTCCAGGAGAGGGAAGGTAAAACTGGAGGAAAGTTGTAAAATTGTAAATAAAGAAAATAATACCATATTGGAAAGAAAATACGGGCAGTACTGCATAAGAAAAGAGGTATTGAAAATATAATAATCATTTTAGAAATAAGGGGGAGGGGGGAGGGGGGGGGGGAGACTCTTGGCCTCTTCCGGCTACTCCCCCATTTAGGTAGACACACAAGTGGCACCCAAAGTTCCGTGTGTATAAAGGATAGAATTCCTTCCCGTGGAAGGGACCAGGAGAGTGGGAAATATCAGTCCAGACTCCTCTGGGAACTAATCTGGGATAGGGGGGGGGGGAGGGGGTTGTAGAGTGTAAAGAGGGGGGGGGGGTTGTGTGGGGTTTTTTTTTTCTTTTTCCCAGAGATGGAGGATATAAAACTCATTTCCCTTAATGTGAAAGGATTAAATATTCCTGAGAAGAGGCGGATTTTATTAAGTGAATTAAAACGAGTAAAAACTAATGTTGCATTCATCCAAGAAACTCACTTTAAAACAGATAAATTACAATATCTTAACAACAGAGTCTTTCCTTTTGTTTACCATTCAACCAATTTACAAACTAAGTCACGTTGAGTGTCGATACTTATAGCTAATAATGTCCCTTGGACTTATCAAGAAAGTGTAAGTGACATTAACGGTAGATTTCTATTCTTAAACAGGGCCGGCGCTCCCGCTAGGCAAACTAGGCAGCGGCCTAGGGCGCACTGCCTCCTAGGGGCACACTGCCGCTGACTCAGATTGTGTCACTTACTCTTCAGTGACCCATTGCACCATCTGGAATGAATGGATCATCCTCATCCAGACCGGACCGCATCTGATCTGTATTTGTATTGTAAATGTATTGTCTCCCTCTAATATTGTAAAGCGCTACGTAAACCGCTGGCACTATAGAAATCCTGAATAATAATAATAATAATAATAGTTTAAAAAAAAAAACAATAAAAATGACATAAATCTTTCCCGTAGTTAGTAAACGCAATAACTTTTGCGCAAACCCTATCAAAATATGCTTATTGCGATATTTTTCACCAAAAATATGTAGCGGAAAACAAATTGGCCTAAAATGTAAAAAAAATTAGATTTTTAAATTTTTTCAAAATTGTCGCTCTTTTTTTGTTTATAGCGCAAAAAGTAAAAATCGCACGACCGTGCAATTGTCCATTAAAGTCACACAGTGCCGAATCGCAAAATAGGCCCTGGTCTTTGAGCAGACAAATCCTCCGGGCTTAAGTGGTTAATTTAATTTAAAAAAAAAATATGTATATTTTTATTAAAATACCAAAGAAAGAACAAAAATGACAATTAATTTAATTAACCACTTACCGCAAAGGGACGTAGATCTACGTCGGTAGATCTACGTCCAAAGTGTAGTGGAGGGGTCTAGGGTCTTTTAGACCCTCGATCCCTCCATAAAGTGTACCTGTCACTACATATTGGTGTCACAAGGGATGTTTACATTGCTTGTGACAACAATAAAAGTGATCAGATTCTTTTTTTTTTTTTTTAAACTGTAATAAAGTTAAAAAAAAAACATAAATAAATGGGGAAAAAAAAATTTAGCCGCCCCCCGTCACCGTTAGCTCGCGCACAGAAAATAACGTATACGGAAGTCGAGCCGCGAATGAAATCCCTGTTCAAACAACACATGTGAGGCATCGCCGCGATTGCCAGAGCGTGGGCAATAATTTAAAAAATAGAGCTACACTCTATCTCTAAACTGGTAACCGTTAAAAAAATTTAAAGCGTCACATATTGAGATCTCTATTGACCGTAGTTTGTCGCCATCCCACGGGGGGGCGCAATTTTAAACCGTAACATGTTGGGTATCTATTTACTCGGCGTGACATCATCTTTCACAATATACAAAAAAATATGGGCTAACTTTACTGTTTAGTATTTTTTAAATGCAGTGAAATGTGATTTTTCAAAATTTTTCCAAAAAAATGGCGTTTTAAAGAACGCTGCGCAAATACCGCGTGACAAAAAATATTGCAATGACCGACATTTTATTCTCCAGAGTCTTTGCTAAAAAAATATATATAATGTTTGGGGGTTCTAAGTAGTTTTCTAGGATAAAAAACTGGTTTTAACTTGTGAACAAAGTACTCAAAATGGTCATAGCTAAGTACAATGTCTTTTCACTTTGCAGATCATGGTAAGAAAAGATAAGAGGACGTTTTATACCAGATATAAGTGCATTAGTATGATGGTCCTATGGTAAGGCAACGATTTACCAACTAGGACGTCCCAGGTTCAAATCCTGGCTAATGCAAGTCATTTTATATTTTTTTTTTTTTTTTTATCAAGTTCCAGATAGCAGTTTGTAGCTGATAAATGTAGAAGAAAAAGCCATCATTGAATCACACACAAATTGAATCACACACAAACAAGCCATGCCTACAGTAAAGTGTAAATGGGGCAGCAGCTATGATCATAGCTAAGTACAATTTTCTCCAGGAGAGGGAAGGTAAAACTGGAGGAAAGTTGTAAAATTGTAAATAAAGAAAATAATACCATATTGGAAAGAAAATACGGGCAGTACTGCATAAGAAAAGAGGTATTGAAAATATAATAATCATTTTAGAAATAAGGGGGAGGGGGGAGGGGGGGGGGGAGACTCTTGGCCTCTTCCGGCTACTCCCCCATTTAGGTAGACACACAAGTGGCACCCAAAGTTCCGTGTGTATAAAGGATAGAATTCCTTCCCGTGGAAGGGACCAGGAGAGTGGGAAATATCAGTCCAGACTCCTCTGGGAACTAATCTGGGATAGGGGGGGGGGGAGGGGGTTGTAGAGTGTAAAGAGGGGGGGGGGGGTTGTGTGGGGTTTTTTTTTTCTTTTTCCCAGAGATGGAGGATATAAAACTCATTTCCCTTAATGTGAAAGGATTAAATATTCCTGAGAAGAGGCGGATTTTATTAAGTGAATTAAAACGAGTAAAAACTAATGTTGCATTCATCCAAGAAACTCACTTTAAAACAGATAAATTACAATATCTTAACAACAGAGTCTTTCCTTTTGTTTACCATTCAACCAATTTACAAACTAAGTCACGTTGAGTGTCGATACTTATAGCTAATAATGTCCCTTGGACTTATCAAGAAAGTGTAAGTGACATTAACGGTAGATTTCTATTCTTAAACAGGGCCGGCGCTCCCGCTAGGCAAACTAGGCAGCGGCCTAGGGCGCACTGCCTCCTAGGGGCACACTGCCGCTGACTCAGATTGTGTCACTTACTCTTCAGTGACCCATTGCACCATCTGGAATGAATGGATCATCCTCATCCAGACCGGACCGCATCTGATCTGTATTTGTATTGTAAATGTATTGTCTCCCTCTAATATTGTAAAGCGCTACGTAAACCGCTGGCACTATAGAAATCCTGAATAATAATAATAATAATAATAGTTTAAAAAAAAAAACAATAAAAATGACATAAATCTTTCCCGTAGTTAGTAAACGCAATAACTTTTGCGCAAACCCTATCAAAATATGCTTATTGCGATATTTTTCACCAAAAATATGTAGCGGAAAACAAATTGGCCTAAAATGTAAAAAAAATTAGATTTTTAAATTTTTTCAAAATTGTCGCTCTTTTTTTGTTTATAGCGCAAAAAGTAAAAATCGCACGACCGTGCAATTGTCCATTAAAGTCACACAGTGCCAAATCGCAAAATAGGCCCTGGTCTTTGAGCAGACAAATCCTCCGGGCTTAAGTGGTTAATTTAATTTAAAAAAAAAATATGTATATTTTTATTAAAATACCAAAGAAAGAACAAAAATGACAATTAATTTAATTAACCACTTACCGCAAAGGGACGTAGATCTACGTCGGTAGATCTACGTCCAAAGTGTAGTGGAGGGGTCTAGGGTCTTTTAGACCCTCGATCCCTCCATAAAGTGTACCTGTCACTACATATTGGTGTCACAAGGGATGTTTACATTGCTTGTGACAACAATAAAAGTGATCAGATTCTTTTTTTTTTTTTTTAAACTGTAATAAAGTTAAAAAAAAAACATAAATAAATGGGGAAAAAAAAATTTAGCCGCCCCCCGTCACCGTTAGCTCGCGCACAGAAAATAACGTATACGGAAGTCGAGCCGCGAATGAAATCCCTGTTCAAACAACACATGTGAGGCATCGCCGCGATTGCCAGAGCGTGGGCAATAATTTAAAAAATAGAGCTACACTCTATCTCTAAACTGGTAACCGTTAAAAAAATTTAAAGCGTCACATATTGAGATCTCTATTGACCGTAGTTTGTCGCCATCCCACGGGGGGGCGCAATTTTAAACCGTAACATGTTGGGTATCTATTTACTCGGCGTGACATCATCTTTCACAATATACAAAAAAATATGGGCTAACTTTACTGTTTAGTATTTTTTAAATGCAGTGAAATGTGATTTTTCAAAATTTTTCCAAAAAAATGGCGTTTTAAAGAACGCTGCGCAAATACCGCGTGACAAAAAATATTGCAATGACCGACATTTTATTCTCCAGAGTCTTTGCTAAAAAAATATATATAATGTTTGGGGGTTCTAAGTAGTTTTCTAGGATAAAAAACTGGTTTTAACTTGTGAACAAAGTACTCAAAATGGTCATAGCTAAGTACAATGTCTTTTCACTTTGCAGATCATGGTAAGAAAAGATAAGAGGACGTTTTATACCAGATATAAGTGCATTAGTATGATGGTCCTATGGTAAGGCAACGATTTACCAACTAGGACGTCCCAGGTTCAAATCCTGGCTAATGCAAGTCATTTTATATTTTTTTTTTTTTTTTTTTTTATCAAGTTCCAGATAGCAGTTTGTAGCTGATAAATGTAGAAGAAAAAGCCATCATTGAATAACACACAAATTGAATCACACACAAACAAGCCATGCCTACAGTAAAGTGTAAATGGGGCAGCAGCTATGATCATAGCTAAGTACAATTTTCTCCAGGAGAGGGAAGGTAAAACTGGAGGAAAGTTGTAAAATTGTAAATAAAGAAAATAATACCATATTGGAAAGAAAATACGGGCAGTACTGCATAAGAAAAGAGGTATTGAAAATATAATAATCATTTTAGAAATAAGGGGGAGGGGGGAGGGGGGGGGGGAGACTCTTGGCCTCTTCCGGCTACTCCCCCATTTAGGTAGACACACAAGTGGCACCCAAAGTTCCGTGTGTATAAAGGATAGAATTCCTTCCCGTGGAAGGGACCAGGAGAGTGGGAAATATCAGTCCAGACTCCTCTGGGAACTAATCTGGGATAGGGGGGGGGGGGGAGGGGGTTGTAGAGTGTAAAGAGGGGGGGGGGTTGTGTGGGGTTTTTTTTTTCTTTTTCCCAGAGATGGAGGATATAAAACTCATTTCCCTTAATGTGAAAGGATTAAATATTCCTGAGAAGAGGCGGATTTTATTAAGTGAATTAAAACGAGTAAAAACTAATGTTGCATTCATCCAAGAAACTCACTTTAAAACAGATAAATTACAATATCTTAACAACAGAGTCTTTCCTTTTGTTTACCATTCAACCAATTTACAAACTAAGTCACGTTGAGTGTCGATACTTATAGCTAATAATGTCCCTTGGACTTATCAAGAAAGTGTAAGTGACATTAACGGTAGATTTCTATTCTTAAACAGGGCCGGCGCTCCCGCTAGGCAAACTAGGCAGCGGCCTAGGGCGCACTGCCTCCTAGGGGCGCACTGCCGCTGACTCAGATTGTGTCACTTACTCTTCAGTGACCCATTGCACCATCTGGAATGAATGGATCATCCTCATCCAGACCGGACCGCATCTGATCTGTATTTGTATTGTAAATGTATTGTCTCCCTCTAATATTGTAAAGCGCTACGTAAACCGCTGGCACTATAGAAATCCTGAATAATAATAATAATAATAATAGTTTAAAAAAAAAACAATAAAAATGACATAAATCTTTCCCGTAGTTAGTAAACGCAATAACTTTTGCGCAAACCCTATCAAAATATGCTTATTGCGATATTTTTCACCAAAAATATGTAGCGGAAAACAAATTGGCCTAAAATGTAAAAAAAATTAGATTTTTAAATTTTTTCAAAATTGTCGCTCTTTTTTTGTTTATAGCGCAAAAAGTAAAAATCGCACGACCGTGCAATTGTCCATTAAAGTCACACAGTGCCGAATCGCAAAATAGGCCCTGGTCTTTGAGCAGACAAATCCTCCGGGCTTAAGTGGTTAATTTAATTTAAAAAAAAATATGTATATTTTTATTAAAATACCAAAGAAAGAACAAAAATGACAATTAATTTAATTAACCACTTACCGCAAAGGGACGTAGATCTACGTCGGTAGATCTACGTCCAAAGTGTAGTGGAGGGGTCTAGGGTCTTTTAGACCCTCGATCCCTCCATAAAGTGTACCTGTCACTACATATTGGTGTCACAAGGGATGTTTACATTGCTTGTGACAACAATAAAAGTGATCAGATTCTTTTTTTTTTTTTTAAACTGTAATAAAGTTAAAAAAAAAACATAAATAAATGGGGAAAAAAAAATTTAGCCGCCCCCCGTCACCGTTAGCTCGCGCACAGAAAATAACGTATACGGAAGTCGAGCCGCGAATGAAATCCCTGTTCAAACAACACATGTGAGGCATCGCCGCGATTGCCAGAGCGTGGGCAATAATTTAAAAAATAGAGCTACACTCTATCTCTAAACTGGTAACCGTTAAAAAAATTTAAAGCGTCACATATTGAGATCTCTATTGACCGTAGTTTGTCGCCATCCCACGGGGGGGCGCAATTTTAAACCGTAACATGTTGGGTATCTATTTACTCGGCGTGACATCATCTTTCACAATATACAAAAAAATATGGGCTAACTTTACTGTTTAGTATTTTTTAAATGCAGTGAAATGTGATTTTTCAAAATTTTTCCAAAAAAATGGCGTTTTAAAGAACGCTGCGCAAATACCGCGTGACAAAAAATATTGCAATGACCGACATTTTATTCTCCAGAGTCTTTGCTAAAAAAATATATATAATGTTTGGGGGTTCTAAGTAGTTTTCTAGGATAAAAAACTGGTTTTAACTTGTGAACAAAGTACTCAAAATGGTCATAGCTAAGTACAATGTCTTTTCACTTTGCAGATCATGGTAAGAAAAGATAAGAGGACGTTTTATACCAGATATAAGTGCATTAGTATGATGGTCCTATGGTAAGGCAACGATTTACCAACTAGGACGTCCCAGGTTCAAATCCTGGCTAATGCAAGTCATTTTATATTTTTTTTTTTTTTTTTTTTTTATCAAGTTCCAGATAGCAGTTTGTAGCTGATAAATGTAGAAGAAAAAGCCATCATTGAATCACACACAAATTGAATCAACGATTTACCAACTAGGACGTCCCAGGTTCAAATCCTGGCTAATGCAAGTCATTTTATATTTTTTTTTTTTTTTTTTTTTATCAAGTTCCAGATAGCAGTTTGTAGCTGATAAATGTAGAAGAAAAAGCCATCATTGAATCACACACAAATTGAATCACACACAAACAAGCCATGCCTACAGTAAAGTGTAAATGGGGCAGCAGCTATGATCATAGCTAAGTACAATTTTCTCCAGGAGAGGGAAGGTAAAACTGGAGGAAAGTTGTAAAATTGTAAATAAAGAAAATAATACCATATTGGAAAGAAAATACGGGCAGTACTGCATAAGAAAAGAGGTATTGAAAATATAATAATCATTTTAGAAATAAGGGGGAGGGGGGAGGGGGGGGGGAGACTCTTGGCCTCTTCCGGCTACTCCCCCATTTAGGTAGACACACAAGTGGCACCCAAAGTTCCGTGTGTATAAAGGATAGAATTCCTTCCCGTGGAAGGGACCAGGAGAGTGGGAAATATAAGTCCAGACTCCTCTGGGAACTAATCTGGGATAGGGGGGGGGGGGAGGGGGTTGTAGAGTGTAAAGAGGGGGGGGGGTTGTGTGGGGTTTTTTTTTTCTTTTTCCCAGAGATGGAGGATATAAAACTCATTTCCCTTAATGTGAAAGGATTAAATATTCCTGAGAAGAGGCGGATTTTATTAAGTGAATTAAAACGAGTAAAAACTAATGTTGCATTCATCCAAGAAACTCACTTTAAAACAGATAAATTACAATATCTTAACAACAGAGTCTTTCCTTTTGTTTACCATTCAACCAATTTACAAACTAAGTCACGTTGAGTGTCGATACTTATAGCTAATAATGTCCCTTGGACTTATCAAGAAAGTGTAAGTGACATTAACGGTAGATTTCTATTCTTAAACAGGGCCGGCGCTCCCGCTAGGCAAACTAGGCAGCGGCCTAGGGCGCACTGCCTCCTAGGGGCGCACTGCCGCTGACTCAGATTGTGTCACTTACTCTTCAGTGACCCATTGCACCATCTGGAATGAATGGATCATCCTCATCCAGACCGGACCGCATCTGATCTGTATTTGTATTGTAAATGTATTGTCTCCCTCTAATATTGTAAAGCGCTACGTAAACCGCTGGCACTATAGAAATCCTGAATAATAATAATAATAATAATAGTTTAAAAAAAAAACAATAAAAATGACATAAATCTTTCCCGTAGTTAGTAAACGCAATAACTTTTGCGCAAACCCTATCAAAATATGCTTATTGCGATATTTTTCACCAAAAATATGTAGCGGAAAACAAATTGGCCTAAAATGTAAAAAAAATTAGATTTTTAAATTTTTTCAAAATTGTCGCTCTTTTTTTGTTTATAGCGCAAAAAGTAAAAATCGCACGACCGTGCAATTGTCCATTAAAGTCACACAGTGCCGAATCGCAAAATAGGCCCTGGTCTTTGAGCAGACAAATCCTCCGGGCTTAAGTGGTTAATTTAATTTAAAAAAAAAATATGTATATTTTTATTAAAATACCAAAGAAAGAACAAAAATGACAATTAATTTAATTAACCACTTACCGCAAAGGGACGTAGATCTACGTCGGTAGATCTACGTCCAAAGTGTAGTGGAGGGGTCTAGGGTCTTTTAGACCCTCGATCCCTCCATAAAGTGTACCTGTCACTACATATTGGTGTCACAAGGGATGTTTACATTGCTTGTGACAACAATAAAAGTGATCAGATTCTTTTTTTTTTTTTTAAACTGTAATAAAGTTAAAAAAAAAACATAAATAAATGGGGAAAAAAAAATTTAGCCGCCCCCCGTCACCGTTAGCTCGCGCACAGAAAATAACGTATACGGAAGTCGAGCCGCGAATGAAATCCCTGTTCAAACAACACATGTGAGGCATCGCCGCGATTGCCAGAGCGTGGGCAATAATTTAAAAAATAGAGCTACACTCTATCTCTAAACTGGTAACCGTTAAAAAAATTTAAAGCGTCACATATTGAGATCTCTATTGACCGTAGTTTGTCGCCATCCCACGGGGGGGCGCAATTTTAAACCGTAACATGTTGGGTATCTATTTACTCGGCGTGACATCATCTTTCACAATATACAAAAAAATATGGGCTAACTTTACTGTTTAGTATTTTTTAAATGCAGTGAAATGTGATTTTTCAAAATTTTTCCAAAAAAATGGCGTTTTAAAGAACGCTGCGCAAATACCGCGTGACAAAAAATATTGCAATGACCGACATTTTATTCTCCAGAGTCTTTGCTAAAAAAATATATATAATGTTTGGGGGTTCTAAGTAGTTTTCTAGGATAAAAAACTGGTTTTAACTTGTGAACAAAGTACTCAAAATGGTCATAGCTAAGTACAATGTCTTTTCACTTTGCAGATCATGGTAAGAAAAGATAAGAGGACGTTTTATACCAGATATAAGTGCATTAGTATGATGGTCCTATGGTAAGGCAACGATTTACCAACTAGGACGTCCCAGGTTCAAATCCTGGCTAATGCAAGTCATTTTATATATTTTTTTTTTTTTTTATCAAGTTCCAGATAGCAGTTTGTAGCTGATAAATGTAGAAGAAAAAGCCATCATTGAATCACACACAAATTGAATCACACACAAACAAGCCATGCCTACAGTAAAGTGTAAATGGGGCAGCAGCTATGATCATAGCTAAGTACAATTTTCTCCAGGAGAGGGAAGGTAAAACTGGAGGAAAGTTGTAAAATTGTAAATAAAGAAAATAATACCATATTGGAAAGAAAATACGGGCAGTACTGCATAAGAAAAGAGGTATTGAAAATATAATAATCATTTTAGAAATAAGGGGGAGGGGGGAGGGGGGGGGGAGACTCTTGGCCTCTTCCGGCTACTCCCCCATTTAGGTAGACACACAAGTGGCACCCAAAGTTCCGTGTGTATAAAGGATAGAATTCCTTCCCGTGGAAGGGACCAGGAGAGTGGGAAATATCAGTCCAGACTCCTCTGGGAACTAATCTGGGATAGGGGGGGGGGGAGGGGGTTGTAGAGTGTAAAGAGGGGGGGGGGGTTGTGTGGGGTTTTTTTTTTCTTTTTCCCAGAGATGGAGGATATAAAACTCATTTCCCTTAATGTGAAAGGATTAAATATTCCTGAGAAGAGGCGGATTTTATTAAGTGAATTAAAACGAGTAAAAACTAATGTTGCATTCATCCAAGAAACTCACTTTAAAACAGATAAATTACAATATCTTAACAACAGAGTCTTTCCTTTTGTTTACCATTCAACCAATTTACAAACTAAGTCACGTTGAGTGTCGATACTTATAGCTAATAATGTCCCTTGGACTTATCAAGAAAGTGTAAGTGACATTAACGGTAGATTTCTATTCTTAAACAGGGCCGGCGCTCCCGCTAGGCAAACTAGGCAGCGGCCTAGGGCGCACTGCCTCCTAGGGGCACACTGCCGCTGACTCAGATTGTGTCACTTACTCTTCAGTGACCCATTGCACCATCTGGAATGAATGGATCATCCTCATCCAGACCGGACCGCATCTGATCTGTATTTGTATTGTAAATGTATTGTCTCCCTCTAATATTGTAAAGCGCTACGTAAACCGCTGGCACTATAGAAATCCTGAATAATAATAATAATAATAATAGTTTAAAAAAAAAAACAATAAAAATGACATAAATCTTTCCCGTAGTTAGTAAACGCAATAACTTTTGCGCAAACCCTATCAAAATATGCTTATTGCGATATTTTTCACCAAAAATATGTAGCGGAAAACAAATTGGCCTAAAATGTAAAAAAAATTAGATTTTTAAATTTTTTCAAAATTGTCGCTCTTTTTTTGTTTATAGCGCAAAAAGTAAAAATCGCACGACCGTGCAATTGTCCATTAAAGTCACACAGTGCCGAATCGCAAAATAGGCCCTGGTCTTTGAGCAGACAAATCCTCCGGGCTTAAGTGGTTAATTTAATTTAAAAAAAAAATATGTATATTTTTATTAAAATACCAAAGAAAGAACAAAAATGACAATTAATTTAATTAACCACTTACCGCAAAGGGACGTAGATCTACGTCGGTAGATCTACGTCCAAAGTGTAGTGGAGGGGTCTAGGGTCTTTTAGACCCTCGATCCCTCCATAAAGTGTACCTGTCACTACATATTGGTGTCACAAGGGATGTTTACATTGCTTGTGACAACAATAAAAGTGATCAGATTCTTTTTTTTTTTTTTTAAACTGTAATAAAGTTAAAAAAAAAACATAAATAAATGGGGAAAAAAAAATTTAGCCGCCCCCCGTCACCGTTAGCTCGCGCACAGAAAATAACGTATACGGAAGTCGAGCCGCGAATGAAATCCCTGTTCAAACAACACATGTGAGGCATCGCCGCGATTGCCAGAGCGTGGGCAATAATTTAAAAAATAGAGCTACACTCTATCTCTAAACTGGTAACCGTTAAAAAAATTTAAAGCGTCACATATTGAGATCTCTATTGACCGTAGTTTGTCGCCATCCCACGGGGGGGCGCAATTTTAAACCGTAACATGTTGGGTATCTATTTACTCGGCGTGACATCATCTTTCACAATATACAAAAAAATATGGGCTAACTTTACTGTTTAGTATTTTTTAAATGCAGTGAAATGTGATTTTTCAAAATTTTTCCAAAAAAATGGCGTTTTAAAGAACGCTGCGCAAATACCGCGTGACAAAAAATATTGCAATGACCGACATTTTATTCTCCAGAGTCTTTGCTAAAAAAATATATATAATGTTTGGGGGTTCTAAGTAGTTTTCTAGGATAAAAAACTGGTTTTAACTTGTGAACAAAGTACTCAAAATGGTCATAGCTAAGTACAATGTCTTTTCACTTTGCAGATCATGGTAAGAAAAGATAAGAGGACGTTTTATACCAGATATAAGTGCATTAGTATGATGGTCCTATGGTAAGGCAACGATTTACCAACTAGGACGTCCCAGGTTCAAATCCTGGCTAATGCAAGTCATTTTATATTTTTTTTTTTTTTTTTATCAAGTTCCAGATAGCAGTTTGTAGCTGATAAATGTAGAAGAAAAAGCCATCATTGAATCACACACAAATTGAATCACACACAAACAAGCCATGCCTACAGTAAAGTGTAAATGGGGCAGCAGCTATGATCATAGCTAAGTACAATTTTCTCCAGGAGAGGGAAGGTAAAACTGGAGGAAAGTTGTAAAATTGTAAATAAAGAAAATAATACCATATTGGAAAGAAAATACGGGCAGTACTGCATAAGAAAAGAGGTATTGAAAATATAATAATCATTTTAGAAATAAGGGGGAGGGGGGAGGGGGGGGGGGGAGACTCTTGGCCTCTTCCGGCTACTCCCCCATTTAGGTAGACACACAAGTGGCACCCAAAGTTCCGTGTGTATAAAGGATAGAATTCCTTCCCGTGGAAGGGACCAGGAGAGTGGGAAATATCAGTCCAGACTCCTCTGGGAACTAATCTGGGATAGGGGGGGGGGGAGGGGGTTGTAGAGTGTAAAGAGGGGGGGGGGGGTTGTGTGGGGTTTTTTTTTTCTTTTTCCCAGAGATGGAGGATATAAAACTCATTTCCCTTAATGTGAAAGGATTAAATATTCCTGAGAAGAGGCGGATTTTATTAAGTGAATTAAAACGAGTAAAAACTAATGTTGCATTCATCCAAGAAACTCACTTTAAAACAGATAAATTACAATATCTTAACAACAGAGTCTTTCCTTTTGTTTACCATTCAACCAATTTACAAACTAAGTCACGTTGAGTGTCGATACTTATAGCTAATAATGTCCCTTGGACTTATCAAGAAAGTGTAAGTGACATTAACGGTAGATTTCTATTCTTAAACAGGGCCGGCGCTCCCGCTAGGCAAACTAGGCAGCGGCCTAGGGCGCACTGCCTCCTAGGGGCACACTGCCGCTGACTCAGATTGTGTCACTTACTCTTCAGTGACCCATTGCACCATCTGGAATGAATGGATCATCCTCATCCAGACCGGACCGCATCTGATCTGTATTTGTATTGTAAATGTATTGTCTCCCTCTAATATTGTAAAGCGCTACGTAAACCGCTGGCACTATAGAAATCCTGAATAATAATAATAATAATAATAGTTTAAAAAAAAAAACAATAAAAATGACATAAATCTTTCCCGTAGTTAGTAAACGCAATAACTTTTGCGCAAACCCTATCAAAATATGCTTATTGCGATATTTTTCACCAAAAATATGTAGCGGAAAACAAATTGGCCTAAAATGTAAAAAAAATTAGATTTTTAAATTTTTTCAAAATTGTCGCTCTTTTTTTGTTTATAGCGCAAAAAGTAAAAATCGCACGACCGTGCAATTGTCCATTAAAGTCACACAGTGCCGAATCGCAAAATAGGCCCTGGTCTTTGAGCAGACAAATCCTCCGGGCTTAAGTGGTTAATTTAATTTAAAAAAAAAATATGTATATTTTTATTAAAATACCAAAGAAAGAACAAAAATGACAATTAATTTAATTAACCACTTACCGCAAAGGGACGTAGATCTACGTCGGTAGATCTACGTCCAAAGTGTAGTGGAGGGGTCTAGGGTCTTTTAGACCCTCGATCCCTCCATAAAGTGTACCTGTCACTACATATTGGTGTCACAAGGGATGTTTACATTGCTTGTGACAACAATAAAAGTGATCAGATTCTTTTTTTTTTTTTTTAAACTGTAATAAAGTTAAAAAAAAAACATAAATAAATGGGGAAAAAAAAATTTAGCCGCCCCCCGTCACCGTTAGCTCGCGCACAGAAAATAACGTATACGGAAGTCGAGCCGCGAATGAAATCCCTGTTCAAACAACACATGTGAGGCATCGCCGCGATTGCCAGAGCGTGGGCAATAATTTAAAAAATAGAGCTACACTCTATCTCTAAACTGGTAACCGTTAAAAAAATTTAAAGCGTCACATATTGAGATCTCTATTGACCGTAGTTTGTCGCCATCCCACGGGGGGGCGCAATTTTAAACCGTAACATGTTGGGTATCTATTTACTCGGCGTGACATCATCTTTCACAATATACAAAAAAATATGGGCTAACTTTACTGTTTAGTATTTTTTAAATGCAGTGAAATGTGATTTTTCAAAATTTTTCCAAAAAAATGGCGTTTTAAAGAACGCTGCGCAAATACCGCGTGACAAAAAATATTGCAATGACCGACATTTTATTCTCCAGAGTCTTTGCTAAAAAAATATATATAATGTTTGGGGGTTCTAAGTAGTTTTCTAGGATAAAAAACTGGTTTTAACTTGTGAACAAAGTACTCAAAATGGTCATAGCTAAGTACAATGTCTTTTCACTTTGCAGATCATGGTAAGAAAAGATAAGAGGACGTTTTATACCAGATATAAGTGCATTAGTATGATGGTCCTATGGTAAGGCAACGATTTACCAACTAGGACGTCCCAGGTTCAAATCCTGGCTAATGCAAGTCATTTTATATTTTTTTTTTTTTTTTTATCAAGTTCCAGATAGCAGTTTGTAGCTGATAAATGTAGAAGAAAAAGCCATCATTGAATCACACACAAATTGAATCACACACAAACAAGCCATGCCTACAGTAAAGTGTAAATGGGGCAGCAGCTATGATCATAGCTAAGTACAATTTTCTCCAGGAGAGGGAAGGTAAAACTGGAGGAAAGTTGTAAAATTGTAAATAAAGAAAATAATACCATATTGGAAAGAAAATACGGGCAGTACTGCATAAGAAAAGAGGTATTGAAAATATAATAATCATTTTAGAAATAAGGGGGAGGGGGGAGGGGGGGGGGGGAGACTCTTGGCCTCTTCCGGCTACTCCCCCATTTAGGTAGACACACAAGTGGCACCCAAAGTTCCGTGTGTATAAAGGATAGAATTCCTTCCCGTGGAAGGGACCAGGAGAGTGGGAAATATCAGTCCAGACTCCTCTGGGAACTAATCTGGGATAGGGGGGGGGGGAGGGGGTTGTAGAGTGTAAAGAGGGGGGGGGGGGTTGTGTGGGGTTTTTTTTTTCTTTTTCCCAGAGATGGAGGATATAAAACTCATTTCCCTTAATGTGAAAGGATTAAATATTCCTGAGAAGAGGCGGATTTTATTAAGTGAATTAAAACGAGTAAAAACTAATGTTGCATTCATCCAAGAAACTCACTTTAAAACAGATAAATTACAATATCTTAACAACAGAGTCTTTCCTTTTGTTTACCATTCAACCAATTTACAAACTAAGTCACGTTGAGTGTCGATACTTATAGCTAATAATGTCCCTTGGACTTATCAAGAAAGTGTAAGTGACATTAACGGTAGATTTCTATTCTTAAACAGGGCCGGCGCTCCCGCTAGGCAAACTAGGCAGCGGCCTAGGGCGCACTGCCTCCTAGGGGCACACTGCCGCTGACTCAGATTGTGTCACTTACTCTTCAGTGACCCATTGCACCATCTGGAATGAATGGATCATCCTCATCCAGACCGGACCGCATCTGATCTGTATTTGTATTGTAAATGTATTGTCTCCCTCTAATATTGTAAAGCGCTACGTAAACCGCTGGCACTATAGAAATCCTGAATAATAATAATAATAATAATAGTTTAAAAAAAAAAACAATAAAAATGACATAAATCTTTCCCGTAGTTAGTAAACGCAATAACTTTTGCGCAAACCCTATCAAAATATGCTTATTGCGATATTTTTCACCAAAAATATGTAGCGGAAAACAAATTGGCCTAAAATGTAAAAAAAATTAGATTTTTAAATTTTTTCAAAATTGTCGCTCTTTTTTTGTTTATAGCGCAAAAAGTAAAAATCGCACGACCGTGCAATTGTCCATTAAAGTCACACAGTGCCAAATCGCAAAATAGGCCCTGGTCTTTGAGCAGACAAATCCTCCGGGCTTAAGTGGTTAATTTAATTTAAAAAAAAAATATGTATATTTTTATTAAAATACCAAAGAAAGAACAAAAATGACAATTAATTTAATTAACCACTTACCGCAAAGGGACGTAGATCTACGTCGGTAGATCTACGTCCAAAGTGTAGTGGAGGGGTCTAGGGTCTTTTAGACCCTCGATCCCTCCATAAAGTGTACCTGTCACTACATATTGGTGTCACAAGGGATGTTTACATTGCTTGTGACAACAATAAAAGTGATCAGATTCTTTTTTTTTTTTTTTAAACTGTAATAAAGTTAAAAAAAAAACATAAATAAATGGGGAAAAAAAAATTTAGCCGCCCCCCGTCACCGTTAGCTCGCGCACAGAAAATAACGTATACGGAAGTCGAGCCGCGAATGAAATCCCTGTTCAAACAACACATGTGAGGCATCGCCGCGATTGCCAGAGCGTGGGCAATAATTTAAAAAATAGAGCTACACTCTATCTCTAAACTGGTAACCGTTAAAAAAATTTAAAGCGTCACATATTGAGATCTCTATTGACCGTAGTTTGTCGCCATCCCACGGGGGGGCGCAATTTTAAACCGTAACATGTTGGGTATCTATTTACTCGGCGTGACATCATCTTTCACAATATACAAAAAAATATGGGCTAACTTTACTGTTTAGTATTTTTTAAATGCAGTGAAATGTGATTTTTCAAAATTTTTCCAAAAAAATGGCGTTTTAAAGAACGCTGCGCAAATACCGCGTGACAAAAAATATTGCAATGACCGACATTTTATTCTCCAGAGTCTTTGCTAAAAAAATATATATAATGTTTGGGGGTTCTAAGTAGTTTTCTAGGATAAAAAACTGGTTTTAACTTGTGAACAAAGTACTCAAAATGGTCATAGCTAAGTACAATGTCTTTTCACTTTGCAGATCATGGTAAGAAAAGATAAGAGGACGTTTTATACCAGATATAAGTGCATTAGTATGATGGTCCTATGGTAAGGCAACGATTTACCAACTAGGACGTCCCAGGTTCAAATCCTGGCTAATGCAAGTCATTTTATATTTTTTTTTTTTTTTTTATCAAGTTCCAGATAGCAGTTTGTAGCTGATAAATGTAGAAGAAAAAGCCATCATTGAATCACACACAAATTGAATCACACACAAACAAGCCATGCCTACAGTAAAGTGTAAATGGGGCAGCAGCTATGATCATAGCTAAGTACAATTTTCTCCAGGAGAGGGAAGGTAAAACTGGAGGAAAGTTGTAAAATTGTAAATAAAGAAAATAATACCATATTGGAAAGAAAATACGGGCAGTACTGCATAAGAAAAGAGGTATTGAAAATATAATAATCATTTTAGAAATAAGGGGGAGGGGGGAGGGGGGGGGGGGGAGACTCTTGGCCTCTTCCGGCTACTCCCCCATTTAGGTAGACACACAAGTGGCACCCAAAGTTCCGTGTGTATAAAGGATAGAATTCCTTCCCGTGGAAGGGACCAGGAGAGTGGGAAATATCAGTCCAGACTCCTCTGGGAACTAATCTGGGATAGGGGGGGGGGGAGGGGGTTGTAGAGTGTAAAGAGGGGGGGGGGGGTTGTGTGGGGTTTTTTTTTTCTTTTTCCCAGAGATGGAGGATATAAAACTCATTTCCCTTAATGTGAAAGGATTAAATATTCCTGAGAAGAGGCGGATTTTATTAAGTGAATTAAAACGAGTAAAAACTAATGTTGCATTCATCCAAGAAACTCACTTTAAAACAGATAAATTACAATATCTTAACAACAGAGTCTTTCCTTTTGTTTACCATTCAACCAATTTACAAACTAAGTCACGTTGAGTGTCGATACTTATAGCTAATAATGTCCCTTGGACTTATCAAGAAAGTGTAAGTGACATTAACGGTAGATTTCTATTCTTAAACAGGGCCGGCGCTCCCGCTAGGCAAACTAGGCAGCGGCCTAGGGCGCACTGCCTCCTAGGGGCACACTGCCGCTGACTCAGATTGTGTCACTTACTCTTCAGTGACCCATTGCACCATCTGGAATGAATGGATCATCCTCATCCAGACCGGACCGCATCTGATCTGTATTTGTATTGTAAATGTATTGTCTCCCTCTAATATTGTAAAGCGCTACGTAAACCGCTGGCACTATAGAAATCCTGAATAATAATAATAATAATAATAGTTTAAAAAAAAAAACAATAAAAATGACATAAATCTTTCCCGTAGTTAGTAAACGCAATAACTTTTGCGCAAACCCTATCAAAATATGCTTATTGCGATATTTTTCACCAAAAATATGTAGCGGAAAACAAATTGGCCTAAAATGTAAAAAAAATTAGATTTTTAAATTTTTTCAAAATTGTCGCTCTTTTTTTGTTTATAGCGCAAAAAGTAAAAATCGCACGACCGTGCAATTGTCCATTAAAGTCACACAGTGCCAAATCGCAAAATAGGCCCTGGTCTTTGAGCAGACAAATCCTCCGGGCTTAAGTGGTTAATTTAATTTAAAAAAAAAATATGTATATTTTTATTAAAATACCAAAGAAAGAACAAAAATGACAATTAATTTAATTAACCACTTACCGCAAAGGGACGTAGATCTACGTCGGTAGATCTACGTCCAAAGTGTAGTGGAGGGGTCTAGGGTCTTTTAGACCCTCGATCCCTCCATAAAGTGTACCTGTCACTACATATTGGTGTCACAAGGGATGTTTACATTGCTTGTGACAACAATAAAAGTGATCAGATTCTTTTTTTTTTTTTTTAAACTGTAATAAAGTTAAAAAAAAAACATAAATAAATGGGGAAAAAAAAATTTAGCCGCCCCCCGTCACCGTTAGCTCGCGCACAGAAAATAACGTATACGGAAGTCGAGCCGCGAATGAAATCCCTGTTCAAACAACACATGTGAGGCATCGCCGCGATTGCCAGAGCGTGGGCAATAATTTAAAAAATAGAGCTACACTCTATCTCTAAACTGGTAACCGTTAAAAAAATTTAAAGCGTCACATATTGAGATCTCTATTGACCGTAGTTTGTCGCCATCCCACGGGGGGGCGCAATTTTAAACCGTAACATGTTGGGTATCTATTTACTCGGCGTGACATCATCTTTCACAATATACAAAAAAATATGGGCTAACTTTACTGTTTAGTATTTTTTAAATGCAGTGAAATGTGATTTTTCAAAATTTTTCCAAAAAAATGGCGTTTTAAAGAACGCTGCGCAAATACCGCGTGACAAAAAATATTGCAATGACCGACATTTTATTCTCCAGAGTCTTTGCTAAAAAAATATATATAATGTTTGGGGGTTCTAAGTAGTTTTCTAGGATAAAAAACTGGTTTTAACTTGTGAACAAAGTACTCAAAATGGTCATAGCTAAGTACAATGTCTTTTCACTTTGCAGATCATGGTAAGAAAAGATAAGAGGACGTTTTATACCAGATATAAGTGCATTAGTATGATGGTCCTATGGTAAGGCAACGATTTACCAACTAGGACGTCCCAGGTTCAAATCCTGGCTAATGCAAGTCATTTTATATTTTTTTTTTTTTTTTTTTTTATCAAGTTCCAGATAGCAGTTTGTAGCTGATAAATGTAGAAGAAAAAGCCATCATTGAATAACACACAAATTGAATCACACACAAACAAGCCATGCCTACAGTAAAGTGTAAATGGGGCAGCAGCTATGATCATAGCTAAGTACAATTTTCTCCAGGAGAGGGAAGGTAAAACTGGAGGAAAGTTGTAAAATTGTAAATAAAGAAAATAATACCATATTGGAAAGAAAATACGGGCAGTACTGCATAAGAAAAGAGGTATTGAAAATATAATAATCATTTTAGAAATAAGGGGGAGGGGGGAGGGGGGGGGGGAGACTCTTGGCCTCTTCCGGCTACTCCCCCATTTAGGTAGACACACAAGTGGCACCCAAAGTTCCGTGTGTATAAAGGATAGAATTCCTTCCCGTGGAAGGGACCAGGAGAGTGGGAAATATCAGTCCAGACTCCTCTGGGAACTAATCTGGGATAGGGGGGGGGGGGGGAGGGGGTTGTAGAGTGTAAAGAGGGGGGGGGTTGTGTGGGGTTTTTTTTTTCTTTTTCCCAGAGATAGAGGATATAAAACTCATTTCCCTTAATGTGAAAGGATTAAATATTCCTGAGAAGAGGCGGATTTTATTAAGTGAATTAAAACGAGTAAAAACTAATGTTGCATTCATCCAAGAAACTCACTTTAAAACAGATAAATTACAATATCTTAACAACAGAGTCTTTCCTTTTGTTTACCAATCAACCAATTTACAAACTAAGTCACGTTGAGTGTCGATACTTATAGCTAATAATGTCCCTTGGACTTATCAAGAAAGTGTAAGTGACATTAACGGTAGATTTCTATTCTTAAACAGGGCCGGCGCTCCCGCTAGGCAAACTAGGCAGCGGCCTAGGGCGCACTGCCTCCTAGGGGCGCACTGCCGCTGACTCAGATTGTGTCACTTACTCTTCAGTGACCCATTGCACCATCTGGAGTGAATGGATCATCCTCATCCAGACCGGACCGCATCTGATCTGTATTTGTATTGTAAATGTATTGTCTCCCTCTAATATTGTAAAGCGCTACGTAAACCGCTGGCACTATAGAAATCCTGAATAATAATAATAATAATAATAGTTTAAAAAAAAAACAATAAAAATGACATAAATCTTTCCCGTAGTTAGTAAACGCAATAACTTTTGCGCAAACCCTATCAAAATATGCTTATTGCGATATTTTTCACCAAAAATATGTAGCGGAAAACAAATTGGCCTAAAATGTAAAAAAAATTAGATTTTTAAATTTTTTCAAAATTGTCGCTCTTTTTTTGTTTATAGCGCAAAAAGTAAAAATCGCACGACCGTGCAATTGTCCATTAAAGTCACACAGTGCCGAATCGCAAAATAGGCCCTGGTCTTTGAGCAGACAAATCCTCCGGGCTTAAGTGGTTAATTTAATTTAAAAAAAAATATGTATATTTTTATTAAAATACCAAAGAAAGAACAAAAATGACAATTAATTTAATTAACCACTTACCGCAAAGGGACGTAGATCTACGTCGGTAGATCTACGTCCAAAGTGTAGTGGAGGGGTCTAGGGTCTTTTAGACCCTCGATCCCTCCATAAAGTGTACCTGTCACTACATATTGGTGTCACAAGGGATGTTTACATTGCTTGTGACAACAATAAAAGTGATCAGATTCTTTTTTTTTTTTTTAAACTGTAATAAAGTTAAAAAAAAAACATAAATAAATGGGGAAAAAAAAATTTAGCCGCCCCCCGTCACCGTTAGCTCGCGCACAGAAAATAACGTATACGGAAGTCGAGCCGCGAATGAAATCCCTGTTCAAACAACACATGTGAGGCATCGCCGCGATTGCCAGAGCGTGGGCAATAATTTAAAAAATAGAGCTACACTCTATCTCTAAACTGGTAACCGTTAAAAAAATTTAAAGCGTCACATATTGAGATCTCTATTGACCGTAGTTTGTCGCCATCCCACGGGGGGGCGCAATTTTAAACCGTAACATGTTGGGTATCTATTTACTCGGCGTGACATCATCTTTCACAATATACAAAAAAATATGGGCTAACTTTACTGTTTAGTATTTTTTAAATGCAGTGAAATGTGATTTTTCAAAATTTTTCCAAAAAAATGGCGTTTTAAAGAACGCTGCGCAAATACCGCGTGACAAAAAATATTGCAATGACCGACATTTTATTCTCCAGAGTCTTTGCTAAAAAAATATATATAATGTTTGGGGGTTCTAAGTAGTTTTCTAGGATAAAAAACTGGTTTTAACTTGTGAACAAAGTACTCAAAATGGTCATAGCTAAGTACAATGTCTTTTCACTTTGCAGATCATGGTAAGAAAAGATAAGAGGACGTTTTATACCAGATATAAGTGCATTAGTATGATGGTCCTATGGTAAGGCAACGATTTACCAACTAGGACGTCCCAGGTTCAAATCCTGGCTAATGCAAGTCATTTTATATTTTTTTTTTTTTTTTTTTTTTATCAAGTTCCAGATAGCAGTTTGTAGCTGATAAATGTAGAAGAAAAAGCCATCATTGAATCACACACAAATTGAATCAACGATTTACCAACTAGGACGTCCCAGGTTCAAATCCTGGCTAATGCAAGTCATTTTATATTTTTTTTTTTTTTTTTATCAAGTTCCAGATAGCAGTTTGTAGCTGATAAATGTAGAAGAAAAAGCCATCATTGAATCACACACAAATTGAATCACACACAAACAAGCCATGCCTACAGTAAAGTGTAAATGGGGCAGCAGCTATGATCATAGCTAAGTACAATTTTCTCCAGGAGAGGGAAGGTAAAACTGGAGGAAAGTTGTAAAATTGTAAATAAAGAAAATAATACCATATTGGAAAGAAAATACGGGCAGTACTGCATAAGAAAAGAGGTATTGAAAATATAATAATCATTTTAGAAATAAGGGGGAGGGGGGAGGGGGGGGGGGAGACTCTTGGCCTCTTCCGGCTACTCCCCCATTTAGGTAGACACACAAGTGGCACCCAAAGTTCCGTGTGTATAAAGGATAGAATTCCTTCCCGTGGAAGGGACCAGGAGAGTGGGAAATATAAGTCCAGACTCCTCTGGGAACTAATCTGGGATAGGGGGGGGGGGGAGGGGGTTGTAGAGTGTAAAGAGGGGGGGGGGTTGTGTGGGGTTTTTTTTTTCTTTTTCCCAGAGATGGAGGATATAAAACTCATTTCCCTTAATGTGAAAGGATTAAATATTCCTGAGAAGAGGCGGATTTTATTAAGTGAATTAAAACGAGTAAAAACTAATGTTGCATTCATCCAAGAAACTCACTTTAAAACAGATAAATTACAATATCTTAACAACAGAGTCTTTCCTTTTGTTTACCATTCAACCAATTTACAAACTAAGTCACGTTGAGTGTCGATACTTATAGCTAATAATGTCCCTTGGACTTATCAAGAAAGTGTAAGTGACATTAACGGTAGATTTCTATTCTTAAACAGGGCCGGCGCTCCCGCTAGGCAAACTAGGCAGCGGCCTAGGGCGCACTGCCTCCTAGGGGCGCACTGCCGCTGACTCAGATTGTGTCACTTACTCTTCAGTGACCCATTGCACCATCTGGAATGAATGGATCATCCTCATCCAGACCGGACCGCATCTGATCTGTATTTGTATTGTAAATGTATTGTCTCCCTCTAATATTGTAAAGCGCTACGTAAACCGCTGGCACTATAGAAATCCTGAATAATAATAATAATAATAATAGTTTAAAAAAAAAACAATAAAAATGACATAAATCTTTCCCGTAGTTAGTAAACGCAATAACTTTTGCGCAAACCCTATCAAAATATGCTTATTGCGATATTTTTCACCAAAAATATGTAGCGGAAAACAAATTGGCCTAAAATGTAAAAAAAATTAGATTTTTAAATTTTTTCAAAATTGTCGCTCTTTTTTTGTTTATAGCGCAAAAAGTAAAAATCGCACGACCGTGCAATTGTCCATTAAAGTCACACAGTGCCGAATCGCAAAATAGGCCCTGGTCTTTGAGCAGACAAATCCTCCGGGCTTAAGTGGTTAATTTAATTTAAAAAAAAAATATGTATATTTTTATTAAAATACCAAAGAAAGAACAAAAATGACAATTAATTTAATTAACCACTTACCGCAAAGGGACGTAGATCTACGTCGGTAGATCTACGTCCAAAGTGTAGTGGAGGGGTCTAGGGTCTTTTAGACCCTCGATCCCTCCATAAAGTGTACCTGTCACTACATATTGGTGTCACAAGGGATGTTTACATTGCTTGTGACAACAATAAAAGTGATCAGATTCTTTTTTTTTTTTTTAAACTGTAATAAAGTTAAAAAAAAAACATAAATAAATGGGGAAAAAAAAATTTAGCCGCCCCCCGTCACCGTTAGCTCGCGCACAGAAAATAACGTATACGGAAGTCGAGCCGCGAATGAAATCCCTGTTCAAACAACACATGTGAGGCATCGCCGCGATTGCCAGAGCGTGGGCAATAATTTAAAAAATAGAGCTACACTCTATCTCTAAACTGGTAACCGTTAAAAAAATTTAAAGCGTCACATATTGAGATCTCTATTGACCGTAGTTTGTCGCCATCCCACGGGGGGGCGCAATTTTAAACCGTAACATGTTGGGTATCTATTTACTCGGCGTGACATCATCTTTCACAATATACAAAAAAATATGGGCTAACTTTACTGTTTAGTATTTTTTAAATGCAGTGAAATGTGATTTTTCAAAATTTTTCCAAAAAAATGGCGTTTTAAAGAACGCTGCGCAAATACCGCGTGACAAAAAATATTGCAATGACCGACATTTTATTCTCCAGAGTCTTTGCTAAAAAAATATATATAATGTTTGGGGGTTCTAAGTAGTTTTCTAGGATAAAAAACTGGTTTTAACTTGTGAACAAAGTACTCAAAATGGTCATAGCTAAGTACAATGTCTTTTCACTTTGCAGATCATGGTAAGAAAAGATAAGAGGACGTTTTATACCAGATATAAGTGCATTAGTATGATGGTCCTATGGTAAGGCAACGATTTACCAACTAGGACGTCCCAGGTTCAAATCCTGGCTAA
The DNA here is from genome assembly GCF_965119305.1 of Pelophylax lessonae. Lineage (NCBI taxonomy): Eukaryota > Metazoa > Chordata > Amphibia > Anura > Ranidae > Pelophylax > Pelophylax lessonae. The sequence goes on along the minus strand of NW_028119919.1, from coordinate 60,469 downwards.
TGCAAGTCATTTTATATTTTTTTTTTTTTTTTTTTTTTATCAAGTTCCAGATAGCAGTTTGTAGCTGATAAATGTAGAAGAAAAAGCCATCATTGAATCACACACAAATTGAATCACACACAAACAAGCCATGCCTACAGTAAAGTGTAAATGGGGCAGCAGCTATGATCAGCTAAGTACAATTTTCTCCAGGAGAGGGAAGGTAAAACTGGAGGAAAGTTGTAAAATTGTAAATAAAGAAAATAATACCATATTGGAAAGAAAATACGGGCAGTACTGCATAAGAAAAGAGGTATTGAAAATATAATAATCATTTTAGAAATAAGGGGGAGGGGGGAGGGGGGGGGGAGACTCTTGGCCTCTTCCGGCTACTCCCCCATTTAGGTAGACACACAAGTGGCACCCAAAGTTCCGTGTGTATAAAGGATAGAATTCCTTCCCGTGGAAGGGACCAGGAGAGTGGGAAATATCAGTCCAGACTCCTCTGGGAACTAATCTGGGATAGGGGGGGGGGGGAGGGGGTTGTAGAGTGTAAAGAGGGGGGGGGGGTTGTGTGGGGTTTTTTTTTTCTTTTTCCCAGAGATGGAGGATATAAAACTCATTTCCCTTAATGTGAAAGGATTAAATATTCCTGAGAAGAGGCGGATTTTATTAAGTGAATTAAAACGAGTAAAAACTAATGTTGCATTCATCCAAGAAACTCACTTTAAAACAGATAAATTACAATATCTTAACAACAGAGTCTTTCCTTTTGTTTACCATTCAACCAATTTACAAACTAAGTCACGTTGAGTGTCGATACTTATAGCTAATAATGTCCCTTGGACTTATCAAGAAAGTGTAAGTGACATTAACGGTAGATTTCTATTCTTAAACAGGGCCGGCGCTCCCGCTAGGCAAACTAGGCAGCGGCCTAGGGCGCACTGCCTCCTAGGGGCACACTGCCGCTGACTCAGATTGTGTCACTTACTCTTCAGTGACCCATTGCACCATCTGGAATGAATGGATCATCCTCATCCAGACCGGACCGCATCTGATCTGTATTTGTATTGTAAATGTATTGTCTCCCTCTAATATTGTAAAGCGCTACGTAAACCGCTGGCACTATAGAAATCCTGAATAATAATAATAATAATAATAGTTTAAAAAAAAAAACAATAAAAATGACATAAATCTTTCCCGTAGTTAGTAAACGCAATAACTTTTGCGCAAACCCTATCAAAATATGCTTATTGCGATATTTTTCACCAAAAATATGTAGCGGAAAACAAATTGGCCTAAAATGTAAAAAAAATTAGATTTTTAAATTTTTTCAAAATTGTCGCTCTTTTTTTGTTTATAGCGCAAAAAGTAAAAATCGCACGACCGTGCAATTGTCCATTAAAGTCACACAGTGCCGAATCGCAAAATAGGCCCTGGTCTTTGAGCAGACAAATCCTCCGGGCTTAAGTGGTTAATTTAATTTAAAAAAAAAATATGTATATTTTTATTAAAATACCAAAGAAAGAACAAAAATGACAATTAATTTAATTAACCACTTACCGCAAAGGGACGTAGATCTACGTCGGTAGATCTACGTCCAAAGTGTAGTGGAGGGGTCTAGGGTCTTTTAGACCCTCGATCCCTCCATAAAGTGTACCTGTCACTACATATTGGTGTCACAAGGGATGTTTACATTGCTTGTGACAACAATAAAAGTGATCAGATTCTTTTTTTTTTTTTTAAACTGTAATAAAGTTAAAAAAAAAACATAAATAAATGGGGAAAAAAAAATTTAGCCGCCCCCCGTCACCGTTAGCTCGCGCACAGAAAATAACGTATACGGAAGTCGAGCCGCGAATGAAATCCCTGTTCAAACAACACATGTGAGGCATCGCCGCGATTGCCAGAGCGTGGGCAATAATTTAAAAAATAGAGCTACACTCTATCTCTAAACTGGTAACCGTTAAAAAAATTTAAAGCGTCACATATTGAGATCTCTATTGACCGTAGTTTGTCGCCATCCCACGGGGGGGCGCAATTTTAAACCGTAACATGTTGGGTATCTATTTACTCGGCGTGACATCATCTTTCACAATATACAAAAAAATATGGGCTAACTTTACTGTTTAGTATTTTTTAAATGCAGTGAAATGTGATTTTTCAAAATTTTTCCAAAAAAATTGCGTTTTAAAGAACGCTGCGCAAATACCGCGTGACAAAAAATATTGCAATGACCGACATTTTATTCTCCAGAGTCTTTGCTAAAAAAATATATATAATGTTTGGGGGTTCTAAGTAGTTTTCTAGGATAAAAAACTGGTTTTAACTTGTGAACAAAGTACTCAAAATGGTCATAGCTAAGTACAATGTCTTTTCACTTTGCAGATCATGGTAAGAAAAGATAAGAGGACGTTTTATACCAGATATAAGTGCATTAGTATGATGGTCCTATGGTAAGGCAACGATTTACCAACTAGGACGTCCCAGGTTCAAATCCTGGCTAATGCAAGTCATTTTATATTTTTTTTTTTTTTTTTTTTTATCAAGTTCCAGATAGCAGTTTGTAGCTGATAAATGTAGAAGAAAAAGCCATCATTGAATCACACACAAATTGAATCACACACAAACAAGCCATGCCTACAGTAAAGTTTAAATGGGGCAGCAGCTATGATCATAGCTAAGTACAATTTTCTCCAGGAGAGGGAAGGTAAAACTGGAGGAAAGTTGTAAAATTGTAAATAAAGAAAATAATACCATATTGGAAAGAAAATACGGGCAGTACTGCATAAGAAAAGAGGTATTGAAAATATAATAATCATTTTAGAAATAAGGGGGAGGGGGGAGGGGGGGGGGGAGACTCTTGGCCTCTTCCGGCTACTCCCCCATTTAGGTAGACACACAAGTGGCACCCAAAGTTCCGTGTGTATAAAGGATAGAATTCCTTCCCGTGGAAGGGACCAGGAGAGTGGGAAATATCAGTCCAGACTCCTCTGGGAACTAATCTGGGATAGGGGGGGGGGAGGGGGTTGTAGAGTGTAAAGAGGGGGGGGGGTTGTGTGGGGTTTTTTTTTTCTTTTTCCCAGAGATGGAGGATATAAAACTCATTTCCCTTAATGTGAAAGGATTAAATATTCCTGAGAAGAGGCGGATTTTATTAAGTGAATTAAAACGAGTAAAAACTAATGTTGCATTCATCCAAGAAACTCACTTTAAAACAGATAAATTACAATATCTTAACAACAGAGTCTTTCCTTTTGTTTACCATTCAACCAATTTACAAACTAAGTCACGTTGAGTGTCGATACTTATAGCTAATAATGTCCCTTGGACTTATCAAGAAAGTGTAAGTGACATTAACGGTAGATTTCTATTCTTAAACAGGGCCGGCGCTCCCGCTAGGCAAACTAGGCAGCGGCCTAGGGCGCACTGCCTCCTAGGGGCGCACTGCCGCTGACTCAGATTGTGTCACTTACTCTTCAGTGACCCATTGCACCATCTGGAATGAATGGATCATCCTCATCCAGACCGGACCGCATCTGATCTGTATTTGTATTGTAAATGTATTGTCTCCCTCTAATATTGTAAAGCGCTACGTAAACCGCTGGCACTATAGAAATCCTGAATAATAATAATAATAATAATAATAGTTTAAAAAAAAAACAATAAAAATGACATAAATCTTTCCCGTAGTTAGTAAACGCAATAACTTTTGCGCAAACCCTATCAAAATATGCTTATTGCGATATTTTTCACCAAAAATATGTAGCGGAAAACAAATTGGCCTAAAATGTAAAAAAAATTAGATTTTTAAATTTTTTCAAAATTGTCGCTCTTTTTTTGTTTATAGCGCAAAAAGTAAAAATCGCACGACCGTGCAATTGTCCATTAAAGTCACACAGTGCCGAATCGCAAAATAGGCCCTGGTCTTTGAGCAGACAAATCCTCCGGGCTTAAGTGGTTAATTTAATTTAAAAAAAAAATATGTATATTTTTATTAAAATACCAAAGAAAGAACAAAAATGACAATTAATTTAATTAACCACTTACCGCAAAGGGACGTAGATCTACGTCGGTAGATCTACGTCCAAAGTGTAGTGGAGGGGTCTAGGGTCTTTTAGACCCTCGATCCCTCCATAAAGTGTACCTGTCACTACATATTGGTGTCACAAGGGATGTTTACATTGCTTGTGACAACAATAAAAGTGATCAGATTCTTTTTTTTTTTTTTAAACTGTAATAAAGTTAAAAAAAAAACATAAATAAATGGGGAAAAAAAAATTTAGCCGCCCCCCGTCACCGTTAGCTCGCGCACAGAAAATAACGTATACGGAAGTCGAGCCGCGAATGAAATCCCTGTTCAAACAACACATGTGAGGCATCGCCGCGATTGCCAGAGCGTGGGCAATAATTTAAAAAATAGAGCTACACTCTATCTCTAAACTGGTAACCGTTAAAAAAATTTAAAGCGTCACATATTGAGATCTCTATTGACCGTAGTTTGTCGCCATCCCACGGGGGGGCGCAATTTTAAACCGTAACATGTTGGGTATCTATTTACTCGGCGTGACATCATCTTTCACAATATACAAAAAAATATGGGCTAACTTTACTGTTTAGTATTTTTTAAATGCAGTGAAATGTGATTTTTCAAAATTTTTCCAAAAAAATGGCGTTTTAAAGAACGCTGCGCAAATACCGCGTGACAAAAAATATTGCAATGACCGACATTTTATTCTCCAGAGTCTTTGCTAAAAAAATATATATAATGTTTGGGGGTTCTAAGTAGTTTTCTAGGATAAAAAACTGGTTTTAACTTGTGAACAAAGTACTCAAAATGGTCATAGCTAAGTACAATGTCTTTTCACTTTGCAGATCATGGTAAGAAAAGATAAGAGGACGTTTTATACCAGATAAAAGTGCATTAGTATAATGGTCCTATGGTAAGGCAACGATTTACCAACTAGGACGTCCCAGGTTCAAATCCTGGCTAATGCAAGTCATTTTATATTTTTTTTTTTTTTTTTTTTTTATCAAGTTCCAGATAGCAGTTTGTAGCTGATAAATGAAGAAGAAAAAGCCATCATTGAATCACACACAAATTGAATCACACACAAACAAGCCATGCCTACAGTAAAGTGTAAATGGGGCAGCAGCTATGATCATAGCTAAGTACAATTTTCTCCAGGAGAGGGAAGGTAAAACTGGAGGAAAGTTGTAAAATTGTAAATAAAGAAAATAATACCATATTGGAAAGAAAATACGGGCAGTACTGCATAAGAAAAGAGGTATTGAAAATATAATAATCATTTTAGAAATAAGGGGGAGGGGGGAGGGGGGGGGGAGACTCTTGGCCTCTTCCGGCTACTCCCCCATTTAGGTAGACACACAAGTGGCACCCAAAGTTCCGTGTGTATAAAGGATAGAATTCCTTCCCGTGGAAGGGACCAGGAGAGTGGGAAATATCAGTCCAGACTCCTCTGGGAACTAATCTGGGATAGGGGGGGGGGGAGGGGGTTGTAGAGTGTAAAGAGGGGGGGGGGTTGTGTGGGGTTTTTTTTTTCTTTTTCCCAGAGATGGAGGATATAAAACTCATTTCCCTTAATGTGAAAGGATTAAATATTCCTGAGAAGAGGCGGATTTTATTAAGTGAATTAAAACGAGTAAAAACTAATGTTGCATTCATCCAAGAAACTCACTTTAAAACAGATAAATTACAATATCTTAACAACAGAGTCTTTCCTTTTGTTTACCATTCAACCAATTTACAAACTAAGTCACGTTGAGTGTCGATACTTATAGCTAATAATGTCCCTTGGACTTATCAAGAAAGTGTAAGTGACATTAACGGTAGATTTCTATTCTTAAACAGGGCCGGCGCTCCCGCTAGGCAAACTAGGCAGCGGCCTAGGGCGCACTGCCTCCTAGGGGCGCACTGCCGCTGACTCAGATTGTGTCACTTACTCTTCAGTGACCCATTGCACCATCTGGAATGAATGGATCATCCTCATCCAGACCGGACCGCATCTGATCTGTATTTGTATTGTAAATGTATTGTCTCCCTCTAATATTGTAAAGCGCTACGTAAACCGCTGGCACTATAGAAATCCTGAATAATAATAATAATAATAATAATAGTTTAAAAAAAACACAATAAAAATGACATAAATCTTTCCCGTAGTTAGTAAACGCAATAACTTTTGCGCAAACCCTATCAAAATATGCTTATTGCGATATTTTTCACCAAAAATATGTAGCGGAAAACAAATTGGCCTAAAATGTAAAAAAAATTAGATTTTTAAATTTTTTCAAAATTGTCGCTCTTTTTTTGTTTATAGCGCAAAAAGTAAAAATCGCACGACCGTGCAATTGTCCATTAAAGTCACACAGTGCCGAATCGCAAAATAGGCCCTGGTCTTTGAGCAGACAAATCCTCCGGGCTTAAGTGGTTAATTTAATTTAAAAAAAAAAATATGTATATTTTTATTAAAATACCAAAGAAAGAACAAAAATGACAATTAATTTAATTAACCACTTACCGCAAAGGGACGTAGATCTACGTCGGTAGATCTACGTCCAAAGTGTAGTGGAGGGGTCTAGGGTCTTTTAGACCCTCGATCCCTCCATAAAGTGTACCTGTCACTACATATTGGTGTCACAAGGGATGTTTACATTGCTTGTGACAACAATAAAAGTGATCAGATTCTTTTTTTTTTTTTTAAACTGTAATAAAGTTAAAAAAAAAACATAAATAAATGGGGAAAAAAAAATTTAGCCGCCCCCCGTCACCGTTAGCTCGCGCACAGAAAATAACGTATACGGAAGTCGAGCCGCGAATGAAATCCCTGTTCAAACAACACATGTGAGGCATCGCCGCGATTGCCAGAGCGTGGGCAATAATTTAAAAAATAGAGCTACACTCTATCTCTAAACTGGTAACCGTTAAAAAAATTTAAAGCGTCACATATTGAGATCTCTATTGACCGTAGTTTGTCGCCATCCCACGGGGGGGCGCAATTTTAAACCGTAACATGTTGGGTATCTATTTACTCGGCGTGACATCATCTTTCACAATATACAAAAAAATATGGGCTAACTTTACTGTTTAGTATTTTTTAAATGCAGTGAAATGTGATTTTTCAAAATTTTTCCAAAAAAATGGCGTTTTAAAGAACGCTGCGCAAATACCGCGTGACAAAAAATATTGCAATGACCGACATTTTATTCTCCAGAGTCTTTGCTAAAAAAATATATATAATGTTTGGGGGTTCTAAGTAGTTTTCTAGGATAAAAAACTGGTTTTAACTTGTGAACAAAGTACTCAAAATGGTCATCGCTAAGTACAATGTCTTTTCACTTTGCAGATCATGGTAAGAAAAGATAAGAGGACGTTTTATACCAGATAAAAGTGCATTAGTATGATGGTCCTATGGTAAGGCAACGATTTACCAACTAGGACGTCCCAGGTTCAAATCCTGGCTAATGCAAGTCATTTTATATTTTTTTTTTTTTTTTTTTTTTTATCAAGTTCCAGATAGCAGTTTGTAGCTGATAAATGAAGAAGAAAAAGCCATCATTGAATCACACACAAATTGAATCACACACAAACAAGCCATGCCTACAGTAAAGTGTAAATGGGGCAGCAGCTATGATCATAGCTAAGTACAATTTTCTCCAGGAGAGGGAAGGTAAAACTGGAGGAAAGTTGTAAAATTGTAAATAAAGAAAATAATACCATATTGGAAAGAAAATACGGGCAGTACTGCATAAGAAAAGAGGTATTGAAAATATAATAATCATTTTAGAAATAAGGGGGAGGGGGGAGGGGGGGGGGAGACTCTTGGCCTCTTCCGGCTACTCCCCCATTTAGGTAGACACACAAGTGGCACCCAAAGTTCCGTGTGTATAAAGGATAGAATTCCTTCCCGTGGAAGGGACCAGGAGAGTGGGAAATATCAGTCCAGACTCCTCTGGGAACTAATCTGGGATAGGGGGGGGGGGAGGGGGTTGTAGAGTGTAAAGAGGGGGGGGGGTTGTGTGGGGTTTTTTTTTTCTTTTTCCCAGAGATGGAGGATATAAAACTCATTTCCCTTAATGTGAAAGGATTAAATATTCCTGAGAAGAGGCGGATTTTATTAAGTGAATTAAAACGAGTAAAAACTAATGTTGCATTCATCCAAGAAACTCACTTTAAAACAGATAAATTACAATATCTTAACAACAGAGTCTTTCCTTTTGTTTACCATTCAACCAATTTACAAACTAAGTCACGTTGAGTGTCGATACTTATAGCTAATAATGTCCCTTGGACTTATCAAGAAAGTGTAAGTGACATTAACGGTAGATTTCTATTCTTAAACAGGGCCGGCGCTCCCGCTAGGCAAACTAGGCAGCGGCCTAGGGCGCACTGCCTCCTAGGGGCGCACTGCCGCTGACTCAGATTGTGTCACTTACTCTTCAGTGACCCATTGCACCATCTGGAATGAATGGATCATCCTCATCCAGACCGGACCGCATCTGATCTGTATTTGTATTGTAAATGTATTGTCTCCCTCTAATATTGTAAAGCGCTACGTAAACCGCTGGCACTATAGAAATCCTGAATAATAATAATAATAATAATAGTTTAAAAAAAAAACAATAAAAATGACATAAATCTTTCCCGTAGTTAGTAAACGCAATAACTTTTGCGCAAACCCTATCAAAATATGCTTATTGCGATATTTTTCACCAAAAATATGTAGCGGAAAACAAATTGGCCTAAAATGTAAAAAAAATTAGATTTTTAAATTTTTTCAAAATTGTCGCTCTTTTTTTGTTTATAGCGCAAAAAGTAAAAATCGCACGACCGTGCAATTGTCCATTAAAGTCACACAGTGCCGAATCGCAAAATAGGCCCTGGTCTTTGAGCAGACAAATCCTCCGGGCTTAAGTGGTTAATTTAATTTAAAAAAAAAATATGTATATTTTTATTAAAATACCAAAGAAAGAACAAAAATGACAATTAATTTAATTAACCACTTACCGCAAAGGGACGTAGATCTACGTCGGTAGATCTACGTCCAAAGTGTAGTGGAGGGGTCTAGGGTCTTTTAGACCCTCGATCCCTCCATAAAGTGTACCTGTCACTACATATTGGTGTCACAAGGGATGTTTACATTGCTTGTGACAACAATAAAAGTGATCAGATTCTTTTTTTTTTTTTTAAACTGTAATAAAGTTAAAAAAAAAACATAAATAAATGGGGAAAAAAAAATTTAGCCGCCCCCCGTCACCGTTAGCTCGCGCACAGAAAATAACGTATACGGAAGTCGAGCCGCGAATGAAATCCCTGTTCAAACAACACATGTGAGGCATCGCCGCGATTGCCAGAGCGTGGGCAATAATTTAAAAAATAGAGCTACACTCTATCTCTAAACTGGTAACCGTTAAAAAAATTTAAAGCGTCACATATTGAGATCTCTATTGACCGTAGTTTGTCGCCATCCCACGGGGGGGCGCAATTTTAAACCGTAACATGTTGGGTATCTATTTACTCGGCGTGACATCATCTTTCACAATATACAAAAAAATATGGGCTAACTTTACTGTTTAGTATTTTTTAAATGCAGTGAAATGTGATTTTTCAAAATTTTTCCAAAAAAATGGCGTTTTAAAGAACGCTGCGCAAATACCGCGTGACAAAAAATATTGCAATGACCGACATTTTATTCTCCAGAGTCTTTGCTAAAAAAATATATATAATGTTTGGGGGTTCTAAGTAGTTTTCTAGGATAAAAAACTGGTTTTAACTTGTGAACAAAGTACTCAAAATGGTCATAGCTAAGTACAATGTCTTTTCACTTTGCAGATCATGGTAAGAAAAGATAAGAGGACGTTTTATACCAGATATAAGTGCATTAGTATGATGGTCCTATGGTAAGGCAACGATTTACCAACTAGGACGTCCCAGGTTCAAATCCTGGCTAATGCAAGTCATTTTATATTTTTTTTTTTTTTTTTTTTTTATCAAGTTCCAGATAGCAGTTTGTAGCTGATAAATGTAGAACAAAAAGCCATCATTGAATCACACACAAATTGAATCACACACAAACAAGCCATGCCTACAGTAAAGTGTAAATGGGGCAGCAGCTATGATCATAGCTAAGTACAATTTTCTCCAGGAGAGGGAAGGTAAAACTGGAGGAAAGTTGTAAAATTGTAAATAAAGAAAATAATACCATATTGGAAAGAAAATACGGGCAGTACTGCATAAGAAAAGAGGTATTGAAAATATAATAATCATTTTAGAAATAAGGGGGAGGGGGGAGGGGGGGGGGGAGACTCTTGGCCTCTTCCGGCTACTCCCCCATTTAGGTAGACACACAAGTGGCACCCAAAGTTCCGTGTGTATAAAGGATAGAATTCCTTCCCGTGGAAGGGACCAGGAGAGTGGGAAATATCAGTCCAGACTCCTCTGGGAACTAATCTGGGATAGGGGGGGGGGGAGGGGGTTGTAGAGTGTAAAGAGGGGGGGGGGGTTGTGTGGGGTTTTTTTTTTCTTTTTCCCAGAGATGGAGGATATAAAACTCATTTCCCTTAATGTGAAAGGATTAAATATTCCTGAGAAGAGGCGGATTTTATTAAGTGAATTAAAACGAGTAAAAACTAATGTTGCATTCATCCAAGAAACTCACTTTAAAACAGATAAATTACAATATCTTAACAACAGAGTCTTTCCTTTTGTTTACCATTCAACCAATTTACAAACTAAGTCACGTTGAGTGTCGATACTTATAGCTAATAATGTCCCTTGGACTTATCAAGAAAGTGTAAGTGACATTAACGGTAGATTTCTATTCTTAAACAGGGCCGGCGCTCCCGCTAGGCAAACTAGGCAGCGGCCTAGGGCGCACTGCCTCCTAGGGGCGCACTGCCGCTGACTCAGATTGTGTCACTTACTCTTCAGTGACCCATTGCACCATCTGGAATGAATGGATCATCCTCATCCAGACCGGACCGCATCTGATCTGTATTTGTATTGTAAATGTATTGTCTCCCTCTAATATTGTAAAGCGCTACGTAAACCGCTGGCACTATAGAAATCCTGAATAATAATAATAATAATAATAGTTTAAAAAAAAAACAATAAAAATGACATAAATCTTTCCCGTAGTTAGTAAACGCAATAACTTTTGCGCAAACCCTATCAAAATATGCTTATTGCGATATTTTTCACCAAAAATATGTAGCGGAAAACAAATTGGCCTAAAATGTAAAAAAAATTAGATTTTTAAATTTTTTCAAAATTGTCGCTCTTTTTTTGTTTATAGCGCAAAAAGTAAAAATCGCACGACCGTGCAATTGTCCATTAAAGTCACACAGTGCCGAATCGCAAAATAGGCCCTGGTCTTTGAGCAGACAAATCCTCCGGGCTTAAGTGGTTAATTTAATTTAAAAAAAAAAATATGTATATTTTTATTAAAATACCAAAGAAAGAACAAAAATGACAATTAATTTAATTAACCACTTACCGCAAAGGGACGTAGATCTACGTCGGTAGATCTACGTCCAAAGTGTAGTGGAGGGGTCTAGGGTCTTTTAGACCCTCGATCCCTCCATAAAGTGTACCTGTCACTACATATTGGTGTCACAAGGGATGTTTACATTGCTTGTGACAACAATAAAAGTGATCAGATTCTTTTTTTTTTTTTTAAACTGTAATAAAGTTAAAAAAAAAACATAAATAAATGGGGAAAAAAAAATTTAGCCGCCCCCCGTCACCGTTAGCTCGCGCACAGAAAATAACGTATACGGAAGTCGAGCCGCGAATGAAATCCCTGTTCAAACAACACATGTGAGGCATCGCCGCGATTGCCAGAGCGTGGGCAATAATTTAAAAAATAGAGCTACACTCTATCTCTAAACTGGTAACCGTTAAAAAAATTTAAAGCGTCACATATTGAGATCTCTATTGACCGTAGTTTGTCGCCATCCCACGGGGGGGCGCAATTTTAAACCGTAACATGTTGGGTATCTATTTACTCGGCGTGACATCATCTTTCACAATATACAAAAAAATATGGGCTAACTTTACTGTTTAGTATTTTTTAAATGCAGTGAAATGTGATTTTTCAAAATTTTTCCAAAAAAATGGCGTTTTAAAGAACGCTGCGCAAATACCGCGTGACAAAAAATATTGCAATGACCGACATTTTATTCTCCAGAGTCTTTGCTAAAAAAATATATATAATGTTTGGGGGTTCTAAGTAGTTTTCTAGGATAAAAAACTGGTTTTAACTTGTGAACAAAGTACTCAAAATGGTCATAGCTAAGTACAATGTCTTTTCACTTTGCAGATCATGGTAAGAAAAGATAAGAGGACGTTTTATACCAGATAAAAGTGCATTAGTATGATGGTCCTATGGTAAGGCAACGATTTACCAACTAGGACGTCCCAGGTTCAAATCCTGGCTAATGCAAGTCATTTTATATATTTTTTTTTTTTTTTTTTTTATCAAGTTCCAGATAGCAGTTTGTAGCTGATAAATGAAGAAGAAAAAGCCATCATTGAATCACACACAAATTGAATCACACACAAACAAGCCATGCCTACAGTAAAGTGTAAATGGGGCAGCAGCTATGATCATAGCTAAGTACAATTTTCTCCAGGAGAGGGAAGGTAAAACTGGAGGAAAGTTGTAAAATTGTAAATAAAGAAAATAATACCATATTGGAAAGAAAATACGGGCAGTACTGCATAAGAAAAGAGGTATTGAAAATATAATAATCATTTTAGAAATAAGGGGGAGGGGGGAGGGGGGGGGGAGACTCTTGGCCTCTTCCGGCTACTCCCCCATTTAGGTAGACACACAAGTGGCACCCAAAGTTCCGTGTGTATAAAGGATAGAATTCCTTCCCGTGGAAGGGACCAGGAGAGTGGGAAATATCAGTCCAGACTCCTCTGGGAACTAATCTGGGATAGGGGGGGGGGGGGGAGGGGGTTGTAGAGTGTAAAGAGGGGGGGGGGTTGTGTGGGGTTTTTTTTTTCTTTTTCCCAGAGATGGAGGATATAAAACTCATTTCCCTTAATGTGAAAGGATTAAATATTCCTGAGAAGAGGCGGATTTTATTAAGTGAATTAAAACGAGTAAAAACTAATGTTGCATTCATCCAAGAAACTCACTTTAAAACAGATAAATTACAATATCTTAACAACAGAGTCTTTCCTTTTGTTTACCATTCAACCAATTTACAAACTAAGTCACGTTGAGTGTCGATACTTATAGCTAATAATGTCCCTTGGACTTATCAAGAAAGTGTAAGTGACATTAACGGTAGATTTCTATTCTTAAACAGGGCCGGCGCTCCCGCTAGGCAAACTAGGCAGCGGCCTAGGGCGCACTGCCTCCTAGGGGCGCACTGCCGCTGACTCAGATTGTGTCACTTACTCTTCAGTGACCCATTGCACCATCTGGAATGAATGGATCATCCTCATCCAGACCGGACCGCATCTGATCTGTATTTGTATTGTAAATGTATTGTCTCCCTCTAATATTGTAAAGCGCTACGTAAACCGCTGGCACTATAGAAATCCTGAATAATAATAATAATAATAATAGTTTAAAAAAAAAACAATAAAAATGACATAAATCTTTCCCGTAGTTAGTAAACGCAATAACTTTTGCGCAAACCCTATCAAAATATGCTTATTGCGATATTTTTCACCAAAAATATGTAGCGGAAAACAAATTGGCCTAAAATGTAAAAAAAATTAGATTTTTAAATTTTTTCAAAATTGTCGCTCTTTTTTTGCTTATAGCGCAAAAAGTAAAAATCGCACGACCGTGCAATTGTCCATTAAAGTCACACAGTGCCGAATCGCAAAATAGGCCCTGGTCTTTGAGCAGACAAATCCTCCGGGCTTAAGTGGTTAATTTAATTTAAAAAAACAAATATGTATATTTTTATTAAAATACCAAAGAAAGAACAAAAATGACAATTAATTTAATTAACCACTTACCGCAAAGGGACGTAGATCTACGTCGGTAGATCTACGTCCAAAGTGTAGTGGAGGGGTCTAGGGTCTTTTAGACCCTCGATCCCTCCATAAAGTGTACCTGTCACTACATATTGGTGTCACAAGGGATGTTTACATTGCTTGTGACAACAATAAAAGTGATCAGATTCTTTTTTTTTTTTTTAAACTGTAATAAAGTTAAAAAAAAAACATAAATAAATGGGGAAAAAAAAATTTAGCCGCCCCCCGTCACCGTTAGCTCGCGCACAGAAAATAACGTATACGGAAGTCGAGCCGCGAATGAAATCCCTGTTCAAACAACACATGTGAGGCATCGCCGCGATTGCCAGAGCGTGGGCAATAATTTAAAAAATAGAGCTACACTCTATCTCTAAACTGGTAACCGTTAAAAAAATTTGAAGCGTCACATATTGAGATCTCTATTGACCGTAGTTTGTCGCCATCCCACGGGGGGGCGCAATTTTAAACCGTAACATGTTGGGTATCTATTTACTCGGCGTGACATCATCTTTCACAATATACAAAAAAATATGGGCTAACTTTACTGTTTAGTATTTTTTAAATGCAGTGAAATGTGATTTTTCAAAATTTTTCCAAAAAAATGGCGTTTTAAAGAACGCTGCGCAAATACCGCGTGACAAAAAATATTGCAATGACCGACATTTTATTCTCCAGAGTCTTTGCTAAAAAAATATATATAATGTTTGGGGGTTCTAAGTAGTTTTCTAGGATAAAAAACTGGTTTTAACTTGTGAACAAAGTACTCAAAATGGTCATAGCTAAGTACAATGTCTTTTCACTTTGCAGATCATGGTAAGAAAAGATAAGAGGACGTTTTATACCAGATATAAGTGCATTAGTATGATGGTCCTATGGTAAGGCAACGATTTACCAACTAGGACGTCCCAGGCAGGGCAGCCATCAGAAATGTTGGGGCCCCTTACACAGCTTTAGGACTGGGCCCCCCGGTGCTTGACCACCAATCTTCCCCATGGCCCGCCCACTGGCCGTCCCACCAAATTTCCAAAATGTAAACCACAGTGCCCCGTACATCACTGTGCCCCCTATACATAACAGTTCCACTTACATCACAGTGCCCGTACATCAGTGCTGCTTACATCACAGGGCCCATATATAACAGTGCAGCTTACATTCAGTGGCGGCTGGTGCTTAAAATTTTTGGGGGGGGCGCAAACAGAAAAATTTAATAGTTATTGCTTTGAGGCAAAAAAACGCTATAAAAAATTGCGTGACTTTGAAGTCGCAAAAGTATGAAAGGGGCCTTCAGTAATTAAGGAATAGTGTGCCCCCTTTCAATGCAGAGAGACCGGCATGCCCCCTTTCAATGCAGTGACCAGCATACAGGCCCCCTTTCAATGTAGTGACCAGCATACAGGCCCCCTTTCAATGTAGTGACCAGCATACAGGTCCCCTGAGAATGTAGTGACAGGCGTACAGGTCCCCTGAGAATGTAGTGACAGGCGTACAGGCCCCCTGAGAATGTAGTGACAGGCGTACAGATCCCCTGAGAATGTAGTGACTAGCGTACAGGTCCCCTGAGAATGTAGTGACAGGCGTACAGGTCCCCTGAGAATGTAGTGACTAGCGTGCAGGTCCCCTGAGAATGTAGTGACAGGCGTACAGGTCCCCTGAGAATGTAGTGACCAGCGTACAGGCCCCCTGAGAGTGTAGTGACCAGCGTACAGGTCCCCTTAGAATGTAGTGACAGGCGTACAGGTCCCCTGAGAATGTAGTGACAGGTGTACAGGCCCCCTGAGAATGTAGTGACAGGTGTACAGGCCCCTTGAGAATGTAGTGACAGATGTACAGGTCCCCTGAGAATGTAGTGACAGGTGTACAGGCCCCCTGAGAATGTAGTGACAGGCGTACAGGCCCCCTGAGAATGTAGTGACAGGCGTACAGATCCCCTGAGAATGTAGTGACAGGCGTACAGGTCCCCTGAGAATGTAGTGACAGGCGTACAGGTCCCCTGAGAATGTAGTGACTAGCGTACAGGTCCCCTGAGAATGTAGTGACAGGCGTACAGGTCCCCTGAGAATGTAGTGACAGGCGTACAGGTCCCCTGAGAATGTAGTGACTAGCGTACAGGTCCCCTGAGAATGTAGTGACAGGCGTACAGGTCCCCTGAGAATGTAGTGACCAGCGTACAGGCCCCCTGAGAATGTAGTTACCAGCGTACAGGTCCCCTTAGAATGTAGTGACAGGCGTACAGGTCCCCTGAGAATGTAGTGACAGGTGTACAGGCCCCCTGAGAATGTAGTGACAGGTGTACAGGCCCCCTGAGAATGTAGTGACAGGTGTACAGGTCCCCTGAGAATGTAGTGACTAGCGTACAGGCCCCCTGAGAATGTAGTGACAGGCGTACAGGTCCCCAGAGAATGTAGTGACAGGTGTACAGGCCCCCTGAGAATGTAGTGACAGGTGTACAGGCCCCCTGAGAATGTAGTGACAGGTGTACAGGCCCCCTGAGAATGTAGTGACAGGTGTACAGGCCCCCTGAGAATGTAGTGACAGGTGTACAGGCCCCCTGAGAATGTAGTGACAGGCGTACAGGTCCCCAGAGAATGTAGTGACAGGCGTACAGGTCCCCAGAGAATGTAGTGACAGGCGTACAGGTCCCCAGAGAATGTAGTGACAGGCGTACAGGTCCCCAGAGAATGTAGTGACAGGTGTACAGGCCCCCTGAGAATGTAGTGACAGGTGTACAGGCCCCCTGAGAATGTAGTGACAGGCGTACAGGTCCCCAGAGAATGTAGTGACAGGCGTACAGGTCCCCAGAGAATGTAGTGACAGGCGTACAGGTCCCCAGAGAATGTAGTGACAGGCGTACAGGTCCCCAGAGAATGTAGTGACAGGTGTACAGGCCCCCTGAGAATGTAGTGACAGGTGTACAGGCCCCCTGAGAATGTAGTGACAGGTGTACAGGTCCCCTGAGAATGTAGTGACAGGCGTACAGGTCCCCAGAGAATGTAGTGACAGGTGTACAGGCCCCCTGAGAATGTAGTGACAGGTGTACAGGCCCCCTGAGAATGTAGTGACAGGTGTACAGGTACCCTGAGAATGTAGTGACAGGCGTACAGGTCCCCAGAGAATGTAGTGACAGGTGTACAGGCCCCCTGAGAATGTAGTGACAGGTGTACAGGCCCCCTGAGAATGTAGTGACAGGTGTACAGGTCCCCTGAGAATGTAGTGACAGGCGTACAGGTCCCCAGAGAATGTAGTGACAGGCGTACAGGTCCCCAGAGAATGTAGTGACAGGTGTACAGGCCCCCTGAGAATGTAGTGACAGGCGTACAGGTCCCCTGAGAATGTAGTGACAGGTGTACAGGTCCCCTGAGAATGTAGTGACAGGCGTACAGGCCCCCTGAGAATGTAGTGACCAGCGTGTGTGCGTGCCCCCTTCAATGCAGTGTGCCCCCCCTGGGCGGGGATGATGGAGTTGCATTGTGAAAATAGATGGGGATGATTCTGGGTGGAAGTGAGAGTGACTAAGTGAAGAGGCTCTCCACAGTGTAATTCCTTTCCCCACACAGAATCATCCCCAGCCGTTTTTGCAATGCAACTCCATCATGTCTGGAGTCTGTCTGTGTCCCATCAGGAGTCCTGTGCAAACAAAAGAACAGGTGGACAGGCAGCACATTCAAAGTTCAGTCACTTACCCTCCACTCTGATCTTCTTTCTGCTGCATGTACCGAGCGGGCTGGGGACACTTCCTCCTGCATAGTGATAACTCCACCCCCATGCTGAGTGCTGGCCAATCAGCTACTTGCCAGCCAGGATATACGGCCACTCGGAAGCCTGTATTATGCAGGGATTTCATCTCTCCTCAGTCAGACGGCGGCAGCGGTGGGGGCGTGCGGCGACGATCTTACTGGTGATAATTAGAACGCCGGCGCCCCCACCCCCATTAAACACAGTAATGCACAATTTAGCAGTATTATCCCATAATCTCCCCCCCCCCGGCGGGGGGAGGGGGGGGCCCGGTGCGGGCGGCGGTCAGAAGTTCAGAACATTTTTTTTTTTAAAAGTGTAAGGGAAGCAGTCCCCGCCGGGCCCCTCTAGAGGCTGGGGCCCCTTACACCAGTACTGCCTGTACCCCCCTGATGGCGGCCCTGGTCCCAGGTTCAAATCCTGGCTAATGCAAGTCATTTTATATATATTTTTTTTTTTTTTATCAAGTTCCAGATAGCAGTTTGTAGCTGATAAATGTAGAAGAAAAAGCCATCATTGAATCACACACAAATTGAATCACACACAAACAAGCCATGCCTACAGTAAAGTGTAAATGGGGCAGCAGCTATGATCATAGCTAAGTACAATTTTCTCCAGGAGAGGGAAGGTAAAACTGGAGGAAAGTTGTAAAATTGTAAATAAAGAAAATAATACCATATTGGAAAGGAAATACGGGCAGTACTGCATAAGAAAAGAGGTATTGAAAATATAATAATCATTTTAGAAATAAGGGGGAGGGGGGAGGGGGGGGAGACTCTTGGCCTCTTCCGGCTACTCCCCCATTTAGGTAGACACACAAGTGGCACCCAAAGTTCCGTGTGTATAAAGGATAGAATTCCTTCCCGTGGAAGGGACCAGGAGAGTGGGAAATATCAGTCCAGACTCCTCTGGGAACTAATCTGGGATAGGGGGGGGGGGGAGGGGGTTGTAGAGTGTAAAGAGGGGGGGGGGTTGTGTGGGTTTTTTTTTTTCTTTTTCCCAGAGATGGAGGATATAAAACTCATTTCCCTTAATGTGAAAGGATTAAATATTCCTGAGAAGAGGCGGATTTTATTAAGTGAATTAAAACGAGTAAAAACTAATGTTGCATTCATCCAAGAAACTCACTTTAAAACAGATAAATTACAATATCTTAACAACAGAGTCTTTCCTTTTGTTTACCATTCAACCAATTTACAAACTAAGTCACGTTGAGTGTCGATACTTATAGCTAATAATGTCCCTTGGACTTATCAAGAAAGTGTAAGTGACATTAACGGTAGATTTCTATTCTTAAACAGGGCCGGCGCTCCCGCTAGGCAAACTAGGCAGCGGCCTAGGGCGCACTGCCTCCTAGGGGCGCACTGCCGCTGACTCAGATTGTGTCACTTACTCTTCAGTGACCCATTGCACCATCTGGAATGAATGGATCATCCTCATCCAGACCGGACCGCATCTGATCTGTATTTGTATTGTAAATGTATTGTCTCCCTCTAATATTGTAAAGCGCTACGTAAACCGCTGGCACTATAGAAATCCTGAATAATAATAATAATAATAATAGTTTAAAAAAAAAACAATAAAAATGACATAAATCTTTCCCGTAGTTAGTAAACGCAATAACTTTTGCGCAAACCCTATCAAAATATGCTTATTGCGATATTTTTCACCAAAAATATGTAGCGGAAAACAAATTGGCCTAAAATGTAAAAAAAATTAGATTTTTAAATTTTTTCAAAATTGTCGCTCTTTTTTTGTTTATAGCGCAAAAAGTAAAAATCGCACGACCGTGCAATTGTCCATTAAAGTCACACAGTGCCGAATCGCAAAATAGGCCCTGGTCTTTGAGCAGACAAATCCTCCGGGCTTAAGTGGTTAATTTAATTTAAAAAAAAAATATGTATATTTTTATTAAAATACCAAAGAAAGAACAAAAATGACAATTAATTTAATTAACCACTTACCGCAAAGGGACGTAGATCTACGTCGGTAGATCTACGTCCAAAGTGTAGTGGAGGGGTCTAGGGTCTTTTAGACCCTCGATCCCTCCATAAAGTGTACCTGTCACTACATATTGGTGTCACAAGGGATGTTTACATTGCTTGTGACAACAATAAAAGTGATCAGATTCTTTTTTTTTTTTTTAAACTGTAATAAAGTTAAAAAAAAAACATAAATAAATGGGGAATAAAAAATTTAGCCGCCCCCCGTCACCGTTAGCTCGCGCACAGAAAATAACGTATACGGAAGTCGAGCCGCGAATGAAATCCCTGTTCAAACAACACATGTGAGGCATCGCCGCGATTGCCAGAGCGTGGGCAATAATTTAAAAAATAGAGCTACACTCTATCTCTAAACTGGTAACCGTTAAAAAAATTTAAAGCGTCACATATTGAGATCTCTATTGACCGTAGTTTGTCGCCATCCCACGGGGGGGCGCAATTTTAAACCGTAACATGTTGGGTATCTATTTACTCGGCGTGACATCATCTTTCACAATATACAAAAAAATATGGGCTAACTTTACTGTTTAGTATTTTTTAAATGTAGTGAAATGTGATTTTTCAAAATTTTTCCAAAAAAATGGCGTTTTAAAGAACGCTGCGCAAATACCGCGTGACAAAAAATATTGCAATGACCGACATTTTATTCTCCAGAGTCTTTGCTAAAAAAATATATATAATGTTTGGGGGTTCTAAGTAGTTTTCTAGGATAAAAAACTGGTTTTAACTTGTGAACAAAGTACTCAAAATGGTCATAGCTAAGTACAATGTCTTTTCACTTTGCAGATCATGGTAAGAAAAGATAAGAGGACGTTTTATACCAGATATAAGTGCATTAGTATGATGGTCCTATGGTAAGGCAACGATTTACCAACTAGGACGTCCCAGGTTCAAATCCTGGCTAATGCAAGTCATTTTATATTTTTTTTTTTTTTTTTATCAAGTTCCAGATAGCAGTTTGTAGCTGATAAATGTAGAAGAAAAAGCCATCATTGAATCACACACAAATTGAATCACACACAAACAAGCCATGCCTACAGTAAAGTGTAAATGGGGCAGCAGCTATGATCATAGCTAAGTACAATTTTCTCCAGGAGAGGGAAGGTAAAACTGGAGGAAAGTTGTAAAATTGTAAATAAAGAAAATAATACCATATTGGAAAGAAAATACGGGCAGTACTGCATAAGAAAAGAGGTATTGAAAATATAATAATCATTTTAGAAATAAGGGGGAGGGGGGAGGGGGGGGGGAGACTCTTGGCCTCTTCCGGCTACTCCCCCATTTAGGTAGACACACAAGTGGCACCCAAAGTTCCGTGTGTATAAAGGATAGAATTCCTTCCCGTGGAAGGGACCAGGAGAGTGGGAAATATCAGTCCAGACTCCTCTGGGAACTAATCTGGGATAGGGGGGGGGGTTGTGTGGGGTTTTTTTTGTTCTTTTTCCCAGAGATGGAGGATATAAAACTCATTTCCCTTAATGTGAAAGGATTAAATATTCCTGAGAAGAGGCGGATTTTATTAAGTGAATTAAAACGAGTAAAAACTAATGTTGCATTCATCCAAGAAACTCACTTTAAAACAGATAAATTACAATATCTTAACAACAGAGTCTTTCCTTTTGTTTACCATTCAACCAATTTACAAACTAAGTCACGTTGAGTGTCGATACTTATAGCTAATAATGTCCCTTGGACTTATCAAGAAAGTGTAAGTGACATTAACGGTAGATTTCTATTCTTAAACAGGGCCGGCGCTCCCGCTAGGCAAACTAGGCAGCGGCCTAGGGCGCACTGCCTCCTAGGGGCGCACTGCCGCTGACTCAGATTGTGTCACTTACTCTTCAGTGACCCATTGCACCATCTGGAATGAATGGATCATCCTCATCCAGACCGGACCGCATCTGATCTGTATTTGTATTGTAAATGTATTGTCTCCCTCTAATATTGTAAAGCGCTACGTAAACCGCTGGCACTATAGAAATCCTGAATAATAATAATAATAGTTTAAAAAAAAAACAATAAAAATGACATAAATCTTTCCCGTAGTTAGTAAACGCAATAACTTTTGCGCAAACCCTATCAAAATATGCTTATTGCGATATTTTTCACCAAAAATATGTAGCGGAAAACAAATTGGCCTAAAATGTAAAAAAAATTAGATTTTTAAATTTTTTCAAAATTGTCGCTCTTTTTTTGTTTATAGCGCAAAAAGTAAAAATCGCACGACCGTGCAATTGTCCATTAAAGTCACACAGTGCCGAATCGCAAAATAGGCCCTGGTCTTTGAGCAGACAAATCCTCCGGGCTTAAGTGGTTAATTTAATTTAAAAAAACAAATATGTATATTTTTATTAAAATACCAAAGAAAGAACAAAAATGACAATTAATTTAATTAACCACTTACCGCAAAGGGACGTAGATCTACGTCGGTAGATCTACGTCCAAAGTGTAGTGGAGGGGTCTAGGGTCTTTTAGACCCTCGATCCCTCCATAAAGTGTACCTGTCACTACATATTGGTGTCACAAGGGATGTTTACATTGCTTGTGACAACAATAAAAGTGATCAGATTCTTTTTTTTTTTTTTTAAACTGTAATAAAGTTAAAAAAAAAACATAAATAAATGGGGAAAAAAAAATTTAGCCGCCCCCCGTCACCGTTAGCTCGCGCACAGAAAATAACGTATACGGAAGTCGAGCCGCGAATGAAATCCCTGTTCAAACAACACATGTGAGGCATCGCCGCGATTGCCAGAGCGTGGGCAATAATTTAAAAAATAGAGCTACACTCTATCTCTAAACTGGTAACCGTTAAAAAAATTTAAAGCGTCACATATTGAGATCTCTATTGACCGTAGTTTGTCGCCATCCCACGGGGGGGCGCAATTTTAAACCGTAACATGTTGGGTATCTATTTACTCGGCGTGACATCATCTTTCACAATATACGAAAAAATATGGGCTAACTTTACTGTTTAGTATTTTTTAAATGCAGTGAAATGTGATTTTTCAAAATTTTTCCAAAAAAATGGCGTTTTAAAGAACGCTGCGCAAATACCGCCTGACAAAAAATATTGCAATGACCGACATTTTATTCTCCAGAGTCTTTGCTAAAAAAATATATATAATGTTTGGGGGTTCTAAGTAGTTTTCTAGGATAAAAAACTGGTTTTAACTTGTGAACAAAGTACTCAAAATGGTCATAGCTAAGTACAATGTCTTTTCACTTTGCAGATCATGGTAAGAAAAGATAAGAGGACGTTTTATACCAGATATAAGTGCATTAGTATGATGGTCCTATGGTAAGGCAACGATTTACCAACTAGGACGTCCCAGATTCAAATCCTGGCTAATGCAAGTCATTTTATATATATTTTTTTTTTTTTTATCAAGTTCCAGATAGCAGTTTGTAGCTGATAAATGTAGAAGAAAAAGCCATCATTGAATCACACACAAATTGAATCACACACAAACAAGCCATGCCTACAGTAAAGTGTAAATGGGGCAGCAGCTATGATCATAGCTAAGTACAATTTTCTCCAGGAGAGGGAAGGTAAAACTGGAGGAAAGTTGTAAAATTGTAAATAAAGAAAATAATACCATATTGGAAAGAAAATACGGGCAGTACTGCATAAGAAAAGAGGTATTGAAAATATAATAATCATTTTAGAAATAAGGGGGAGGGGGGAGGGGGGGGGGGAGACTCTTGGCCTCTTCCGGCTACTCCCCCATTTAGGTAGACACACAAGTGGCACCCAAAGTTCCGTGTGTATAAAGGATAGAATTCCTTCCCGTGGAAGGGACCAGGAGAGTGGGAAATATCAGTCCAGACTCCTCTGGGAACTAATCTGGGATAGGGGGGGGGGGAGGGGGTTGTAGAGTGTAAAGAGGGGGGGGGGTTGTGTGGGGTTTTTTTTTTCTTTTTCCCAGAGATGGAGGATATAAAACTCATTTCCCTTAATGTGAAAGGATTAAATATTCCTGAGAAGAGGCGGATTTTATTAAGTGAATTAAAACGAGTAAAAACTAATGTTGCATTCATCCAAGAAACTCACTTTAAAACAGATAAATTACAATATCTTAACAACAGACTCTTTCCTTTTGTTTACCATTCAACCAATTTACAAACTAAGTCACGTTGAGTGTCGATACTTATAGCTAATAATGTCCCTTGGACTTATCAAGAAAGTGTAAGTGACATTAACGGTAGATTTCTATTCTTAAACAGGGCCGGCGCTCCCGCTAGGCAAACTAGGCAGCGGCCTAGGGCGCACTGCCTCCTAGGGGCGCACTGCCGCTGACTCAGATTGTGTCACTTACTCTTCAGTGACCCATTGCACCATCTGGAATGAATGGATCATCCTCATCCAGACCGGACCGCATCTGATCTGTATTTGTATTGTAAATGTATTGTCTCCCTCTAATATTGTAAAGCGCTACGTAAACCGCTGGCACTATAGAAATCCTGAATAATAATAATAATAATAATAGTTAAAAAAAAAAACAATAAAAATGACATAAATCTTTCCCGTAGTTAGTAAACGCAATAACTTTTGCGCAAACCCTATCAAAATATGCTTATTGCGATATTTTTCACCAAAAATATGTAGCGGAAAACAAATTGGCCTAAAATGTAAAAAAAATTAGATTTTTAAATTTTTTCAAAATTGTCGCTCTTTTTTTGTTTATAGCGCAAAAAGTAAAAATCGCACGACCGTGCAATTGTCCATTAAAGTCACACAGTGCCGAATCGCAAAATAGGCCCTGGTCTTTGAGCAGACAAATCCTCCGGGCTTAAGTGGTTAATTTAATTTAAAAAAAAAATATGTATATTTTTATTAAAATACCAAAGAAAGAACAAAAATGACAATTAATTTAATTAACCACTTACCGCAAAGGGACGTAGATCTACGTCGGTAGATCTACGTCCAAAGTGTAGTGGAGGGGTCTAGGGTCTTTTAGACCCTCGATCCCTCCATAAAGTATACCTGTCACTACATATTGGTGTCACAAGGGATGTTTACATTGCTTGTGACAACAATAAAAGTGATCAGATTCTTTTTTTTTTTTTTAAACTGTAATAAAGTTAAAAAAAAAACATAAATAAATGGGGGAAAAAAAATTTAGCCGCCCCCCGTCACCGTTAGCTCGCGCACAGAAAATAACGTATACGGAAGTCGAGCCGCGAATGAAATCCCTGTTCAAACAACACATGTGAGGCATCGCCGCGATTGCCAGAGCGTGGGCAATAATTTAAAAAATAGAGCTACACTCTATCTCTAAACTGGTAACCGTTAAAAAAATTTAAAGCGTCACATATTGAGATCTCTATTGACCGTAGTTTGTCGCCATCCCACGGGGGGGCGCAATTTTAAACCGTAACATGTTGGGTATCTATTTACTCGGCGTGACATCATCTTTCACAATATACAAAAAAATATGGGCTAACTTTACTGTTTAGTATTTTTTAAATGCAGTGAAATGTGATTTTTCAAAATTTTTCCAAAAAAATGGCGTTTTAAAGAACCCTGCGCAAATACCGCGTGACAAAAAATATTGCAATGACCGACATTTTATTCTCCAGAGTCTTTGCTAAAAAAATATATATAATGTTTGGGGGTTCTAAGTAGTTTTCTAGGATAAAAAACTGGTTTTAACTTGTGAACAAAGTACTCAAAATGGTCATAGCTAAGTACAATGTCTTTTCACTTTGCAGATCATGGTAAGAAAAGATAAGAGGACGTTTTATACCAGATATAAGTGCATTAGTATGATGGTCCTATGGTAAGGCAACGATTTACCAACTAGGATGTCCCAGGTTCAAATCCTGGCTAATGCAAGTCATTTTATTTATTTATTTTTTTTTTTTATCAAGTTCCAGATAGCAGTTTGTAGCTGATAAATGTAGAAGAAAAAGCCATCATTGAATCACACACAAATTGAATCACACACAAACAAGCCATGCCTACAGTAAAGTGTAAATGGGGCAGCAGCTATGATCATAGCTAAGTACAATTTTCTCCAGGAGAGGGAAGGTAAAACTGGAGGAAAGTTGTAAAATTGTAAATAAAGAAAATAATACCATATTGGAAAGAAAATACGGGCAGTACTGCATAAGAAAAGAGGTATTGAAAATATAATAATCATTTTAGAAATAAGGGGGAGGGGGGAGGGGGGGGGGGAGACTCTTGGCCTCTTCCGGCTACTCCCCCATTTAGATAGACACACAAGTGGCACCCAAAGTTCCGTGTGTATAAAGGATAGAAATCCTTCCCGTGGAAGGGACCAGGAGAGTGGGAAATATCAGTCCAGACTCCTCTGGGAACTAATCTGGGATAGGGGGGGGGGGGAGGGGGTTGTAGAGTGTAAAGAGGGGGAGGGGTTGTGTGGGGTTTTTTTTTCTTTTTCCCAGAGATGGAGGATATAAAACTCATTTCCCTTAATGTGAAAGGATTAAATATTCCTGAGAAGAGGCGGATTTTATTAAGTGAATTAAAACGAGTAAAAACTAATGTTGCATTCATCCAAGAAACTCACTTTAAAACAGATAAATTACAATATCTTAACAACAGAGTCTTTCCTTTTGTTTACCATTCAACCAATTTACAAACTAAGTCACGTTGAGTGTCGATACTTATAGCTAATAATGTCCCTTGGACTTATCAAGAAAGTGTAAGTGACATTAACGGTAGATTTCTATTCTTAAACAGGGCCGGCGCTCCCGCTAGGCGAACTAGGCAGCGGCCTAGGGCGCACTGCCTCCTAGGGGCGCACTGCCGCTGACTCAGATTGTGTCACTTACTCTTCAGTGACCCATTGCACCATCTGGAATGAATGGATCATCCTCATCCAGACCGGACCGCATCTGATCTGTATTTGTATTGTAAATGTATTGTCTCCCTCTAATATTGTAAAGCGCTACGTAAACCGCTGGCACTATAGAAATCCTGAATAATAATAATAATAGTTTAAAAAAAAAACAATAAAAATGACATAAATCTTTCCCGTAGTTAGTAAACGCAATAACTTTTGCGCAAACCCTATCAAAATATGCTTATTGCGATATTTTTCACCAAAAATATGTAGCGGAAAACAAATTGGCCTAAAATGTAAAAAAAATTAGATTTTTAAATTTTTTCAAAATTGTCGCTCTTTTTTTGTTTATAGCGCAAAAAGTAAAAATCGCACGACCGTGCAATTGTCCATTAAAGTCACACAGTGCCGAATCGCAAAATAGGCCCTGGTCTTTGAGCAGACAAATCCTCCGGGCTTAAGTGGTTAATTTAATTTAAAAAAACAAATATGTATATTTTTATTAAAATACCAAAGAAAGAACAAAAATGACAATTAATTTAATTAACCACTTACCGCAAAGGGACGTAGATCTACGTCGGTAGATCTACGTCCAAAGTGTAGTGGAGGGGTCTAGGGTCTTTTAGACCCTCGATCCCTCCATAAAGTGTACCTGTCACTACATATTGGTGTCACAAGGGATGTTTACATTGCTTGTGACAACAATAAAAGTGATCAGATTCTTTTTTTTTTTTTTAAACTGTAATAAAGTTAAAAAAAAAACATAAATAAATGGGGAAAAAAAAATTTAGCCGCCCCCCGTCACCGTTAGCTCGCGCACAGAAAATAACGTATACGGAAGTCGAGCCGCGAATGAAATCCCTGTTCAAACAACACATGTGAGGCATCGCCGCGATTGCCAGAGCGTGGGCAATAATTTAAAAAATAGAGCTACACTCTATCTCTAAACTGGTAACCGTTAAAAAAATTTAAAGCGTCACATATTGAGATCTCTATTGACCGTAGTTTGTCGCCATCCCACGGGGGGGCGCAATTTTAAACCGTAACATGTTGGGTATCTATTTACTCGGCGTGACATCATCTTTCACAATATACAAAAAAATATGGGCTAACTTTACTGTTTAGTATTTTTTAAATGCAGTGAAATGTGATTTTTCAAAATTTTTCCAAAAAAATGGCGTTTTAAAGAACGCTGCGCAAATACCGCGTGACAAAAAATATTGCAATGACCGACATTTTATTCTCCAGAGTCTTTGCTAAAAAAATATATATAATGTTTGGGGGTTCTAAGTAGTTTTCTAGGATAAAAAACTGGTTTTAACTTGTGAACAAAGTACTCAAAATGGTCATAGCTAAGTACAATGTCTTTTCACTTTGCAGATCATGGTAAGAAAAGATAAGAGGACGTTTTATACCAGATATAAGTGCATTAGTATGATGGTCCTATGGTAAGGCAACGATTTACCAACTAGGATGTCCCAGGTTCAAATCCTGGCTAATGCAAGTCATTTTATTTATTTATTTATTTTTTTTTATCAAGTTCCAGATAGCAGTTTGTAGCTGATAAATGTAGAAGAAAAAGCCATCATTGAATCACACACAGATTGAATCACACACAAACAAGCCATGCCTACAGTAAAGTGTAAATGGGGCAGCAGCTATGATCATAGCTAAGTACAATTTTCTCCAGGAGAGGGAAGGTAAAACTGGAGGAAAGTTGTAAAATTGTAAATAAAGAAAATAATACCATATTGGAAAGAAAATACGGGCAGTACTGCATAAGAAAAGAGGTATTGAAAATATAATAATCATTTTAGAAATAAGGGGGAGGGGGGAGGGGGGGGGGGAGACTCTTGGCCTCTTCCGGCTACTCCCCCATTTAGGTAGACACACAAGTGGCACCCAAAGTTCCGTGTGTATAAAGGATAGAATTCCTTCCCGTGGAAGGGACCAGGAGAGTGGGAAATATCAGTCCAGACTCCTCTGGGAACTAATCTGGGATAGGGGGGGGGGTTGTGTGGGGTTTTTTTTGTTCTTTTTCCCAGAGATGGAGGATATAAAACTCATTTCCCTTAATGTGAAAGGATTAAATATTCCTGAGAAGAGGCGGATTTTATTAAGTGAATTAAAACGAGTAAAAACTAATGTTGCATTCATCCAAGAAACTCACTTTAAAACAGATAAATTACAATATCTTAACAACAGAGTCTTTCCTTTTGTTTACCATTCAACCAATTTACAAACTAAGTCACGTTGAGTGTCGATACTTATAGCTAATAATGTCCCTTGGACTTATCAAGAAAGTGTAAGTGACATTAACGGTAGATTTCTATTCTTAAACAGGGCCGGCGCTCCCGCTAGGCAAACTAGGCAGCGGCCTAGGGCGCACTGCCTCCTAGGGGCGCACTGCCGCTGACTCAGATTGTGTCACTTACTCTTCAGTGACCCATTGCACCATCTGGAATGAATGGATCATCCTCATCCAGACCGGACCGCATCTGATCTGTATTTGTATTGTAAATGTATTGTCTCCCTCTAATATTGTAAAGCGCTACGTAAACCGCTGGCACTATAGAAATCCTGAATAATAATAATAATAGTTTAAAAAAAAAACAATAAAAATGACATAAATCTTTCCCGTAGTTAGTAAACGCAATAACTTTTGCGCAAACCCTATCAAAATATGCTTATTGCGATATTTTTCACCAAAAATATGTAGCGGAAAACAAATTGGCCTAAAATGTAAAAAAAATTAGATTTTTAAATTTTTTCAAAATTGTCGCTCTTTTTTTGTTTATAGCGCAAAAAGTAAAAATCGCACGACCGTGCAATTGTCCATTAAAGTCACACAGTGCCGAATCGCAAAATAGGCCCTGGTCTTTGAGCAGACAAATCCTCCGGGCTTAAGTGGTTAATTTAATTTAAAAAAACAAATATGTATATTTTTATTAAAATACCAAAGAAAGAACAAAAATGACAATTAATTTAATTAACCACTTACCGCAAAGGGACGTAGATCTACGTCGGTAGATCTACGTCCAAAGTGTAGTGGAGGGGTCTAGGGTCTTTTAGACCCTCGATCCCTCCATAAAGTGTACCTGTCACTACATATTGGTGTCACAAGGGATGTTTACATTGCTTGTGACAACAATAAAAGTGATCAGATTCTTTTTTTTTTTTTTTAAACTGTAATAAAGTTAAAAAAAAAACATAAATAAATGGGGAAAAAAAAATTTAGCCGCCCCCCGTCACCGTTAGCTCGCGCACAGAAAATAACGTATACGGAAGTCGAGCCGCGAATGAAATCCCTGTTCAAACAACACATGTGAGGCATCGCCGCGATTGCCAGAGCGTGGGCAATAATTTAAAAAATAGAGCTACACTCTATCTCTAAACTGGTAACCGTTAAAAAAATTTAAAGCGTCACATATTGAGATCTCTATTGACCGTAGTTTGTCGCCATCCCACGGGGGGGCGCAATTTTAAACCGTAACATGTTGGGTATCTATTTACTCGGCGTGACATCATCTTTCACAATATACGAAAAAATATGGGCTAACTTTACTGTTTAGTATTTTTTAAATGCAGTGAAATGTGATTTTTCAAAATTTTTCCAAAAAAATGGCGTTTTAAAGAACGCTGCGCAAATACCGCCTGACAAAAAATATTGCAATGACCGACATTTTATTCTCCAGAGTCTTTGCTAAAAAAATATATATAATGTTTGGGGGTTCTAAGTAGTTTTCTAGGATAAAAAACTGGTTTTAACTTGTGAACAAAGTACTCAAAATGGTCATAGCTAAGTACAATGTCTTTTCACTTTGCAGATCATGGTAAGAAAAGATAAGAGGACGTTTTATACCAGATATAAGTGCATTAGTATGATGGTCCTATGGTAAGGCAACGATTTACCAACTAGGACGTCCCAGATTCAAATCCTGGCTAATGCAAGTCATTTTATATATATTTTTTTTTTTTTTATCAAGTTCCAGATAGCAGTTTGTAGCTGATAAATGTAGAAGAAAAAGCCATCATTGAATCACACACAAATTGAATCACACACAAACAAGCCATGCCTACAGTAAAGTGTAAATGGGGCAGCAGCTATGATCATAGCTAAGTACAATTTTCTCCAGGAGAGGGAAGGTAAAACTGGAGGAAAGTTGTAAAATTGTAAATAAAGAAAATAATACCATATTGGAAAGAAAATACGGGCAGTACTGCATAAGAAAAGAGGTATTGAAAATATAATAATCATTTTAGAAATAAGGGGGAGGGGGGAGGGGGGGGGGGAGACTCTTGGCCTCTTCCGGCTACTCCCCCATTTAGGTAGACACACAAGTGGCACCCAAAGTTCCGTGTGTATAAAGGATAGAATTCCTTCCCGTGGAAGGGACCAGGAGAGTGGGAAATATCAGTCCAGACTCCTCTGGGAACTAATCTGGGATAGGGGGGGGGGGGAGGGGGTTGTAGAGTGTAAAGAGGGGGGGGGGTTGTGTGGGGTTTTTTTTTTCTTTTTCCCAGAGATGGAGGATATAAAACTCATTTCCCTTAATGTGAAAGGATTAAATATTCCTGAGAAGAGGCGGATTTTATTAAGTGAATTAAAACGAGTAAAAACTAATGTTGCATTCATCCAAGAAACTCACTTTAAAACAGATAAATTACAATATCTTAACAACAGACTCTTTCCTTTTGTTTACCATTCAACCAATTTACAAACTAAGTCACGTTGAGTGTCGATACTTATAGCTAATAATGTCCCTTGGACTTATCAAGAAAGTGTAAGTGACATTAACGGTAGATTTCTATTCTTAAACAGGGCCGGCGCTCCCGCTAGGCAAACTAGGCAGCGGCCTAGGGCGCACTGCCTCCTAGGGGCGCACTGCCGCTGACTCAGATTGTGTCACTTACTCTTCAGTGACCCATTGCACCATCTGGAATGAATGGATCATCCTCATCCAGACCGGACCGCATCTGATCTGTATTTGTATTGTAAATGTATTGTCTCCCTCTAATATTGTAAAGCGCTACGTAAACCGCTGGCACTATAGAAATCCTGAATAATAATAATAATAATAATAGTTAAAAAAAAAAACAATAAAAATGACATAAATCTTTCCCGTAGTTAGTAAACGCAATAACTTTTGCGCAAACCCTATCAAAATATGCTTATTGCGATATTTTTCACCAAAAATATGTAGCGGAAAACAAATTGGCCTAAAATGTAAAAAAAATTAGATTTTTAAATTTTTTCAAAATTGTCGCTCTTTTTTTGTTTATAGCGCAAAAAGTAAAAATCGCACGACCGTGCAATTGTCCATTAAAGTCACACAGTGCCGAATCGCAAAATAGGCCCTGGTCTTTGAGCAGACAAATCCTCCGGGCTTAAGTGGTTAATTTAATTTAAAAAAAAAATATGTATATTTTTATTAAAATACCAAAGAAAGAACAAAAATGACAATTAATTTAATTAACCACTTACCGCAAAGGGACGTAGATCTACGTCGGTAGATCTACGTCCAAAGTGTAGTGGAGGGGTCTAGGGTCTTTTAGACCCTCGATCCCTCCATAAAGTATACCTGTCACTACATATTGGTGTCACAAGGGATGTTTACATTGCTTGTGACAACAATAAAAGTGATCAGATTCTTTTTTTTTTTTTTAAACTGTAATAAAGTTAAAAAAAAAACATAAATAAATGGGGGAAAAAAAATTTAGCCGCCCCCCGTCACCGTTAGCTCGCGCACAGAAAATAACGTATACGGAAGTCGAGCCGCGAATGAAATCCCTGTTCAAACAACACATGTGAGGCATCGCCGCGATTGCCAGAGCGTGGGCAATAATTTAAAAAATAGAGCTACACTCTATCTCTAAACTGGTAACCGTTAAAAAAATTTAAAGCGTCACATATTGAGATCTCTATTGACCGTAGTTTGTCGCCATCCCACGGGGGGGCGCAATTTTAAACCGTAACATGTTGGGTATCTATTTACTCGGCGTGACATCATCTTTCACAATATACAAAAAAATATGGGCTAACTTTACTGTTTAGTATTTTTTAAATGCAGTGAAATGTGATTTTTCAAAATTTTTCCAAAAAAATGGCGTTTTAAAGAACCCTGCGCAAATACCGCGTGACAAAAAATATTGCAATGACCGACATTTTATTCTCCAGAGTCTTTGCTAAAAAAATATATATAATGTTTGGGGGTTCTAAGTAGTTTTCTAGGATAAAAAACTGGTTTTAACTTGTGAAGAAAGTACTCAAAATGGTCATAGCTAAGTACAATGTCTTTTCACTTTGCAGATCATGGTAAGAAAAGATAAGAGGACGTTTTATACCAGATATAAGTGCATTAGTATGATGGTCCTATGGTAAGGCAACGATTTACCAACTAGGATGTCCCAGGTTCAAATCCTGGCTAATGCAAGTCATTTTATTTATTTATTTTTTTTTTTTATCAAGTTCCAGATAGCAGTTTGTAGCTGATAAATGTAGAAGAAAAAGCCATCATTGAATCACACACAAATTGAATCACACACAAACAAGCCATGCCTACAGTAAAGTGTAAATGGGGCAGCAGCTATGATCATAGCTAAGTACAATTTTCTCCAGGAGAGGGAAGGTAAAACTGGAGGAAAGTTGTAAAATTGTAAATAAAGAAAATAATACCATATTGGAAAGAAAATACGGGCAGTACTGCATAAGAAAAGAGGTATTGAAAATATAATAATCATTTTAGAAATAAGGGGGAGGGGGGAGGGGGGGGGGGAGACTCTTGGCCTCTTCCGGCTACTCCCCCATTTAGATAGACACACAAGTGGCACCCAAAGTTCCGTGTGTATAAAGGATAGAAATCCTTCCCGTGGAAGGGACCAGGAGAGTGGGAAATATCAGTCCAGACTCCTCTGGGAACTAATCTGGGATAGGGGGGGGGGGAGGGGGTTGTAGAGTGTAAAGAGGGGGAGGGGTTGTGTGGGGTTTTTTTTTCTTTTTCCCAGAGATGGAGGATATAAAACTCATTTCCCTTAATGTGAAAGGATTAAATATTCCTGAGAAGAGGCGGATTTTATTAAGTGAATTAAAACGAGTAAAAACTAATGTTGCATTCATCCAAGAAACTCACTTTAAAACAGATAAATTACAATATCTTAACAACAGAGTCTTTCCTTTTGTTTACCATTCAACCAATTTACAAACTAAGTCACGTTGAGTGTCGATACTTATAGCTAATAATGTCCCTTGGACTTATCAAGAAAGTGTAAGTGACATTAACGGTAGATTTCTATTCTTAAACAGGGCCGGCGCTCCCGCTAGGCGAACTAGGCAGCGGCCTAGGGCGCACTGCCTCCTAGGGGCGCACTGCCGCTGACTCAGATTGTGTCACTTACTCTTCAGTGACCCATTGCACCATCTGGAATGAATGGATCATCCTCATCCAGACCGGACCGCATCTGATCTGTATTTGTATTGTAAATGTATTGTCTCCCTCTAATATTGTAAAGCGCTACGTAAACCGCTGGCACTATAGAAATCCTGAATAATAATAATAATAGTTTAAAAAAAAAACAATAAAAATGACATAAATCTTTCCCGTAGTTAGTAAACGCAATAACTTTTGCGCAAACCCTATCAAAATATGCTTATTGCGATATTTTTCACCAAAAATATGTAGCGGAAAACAAATTGGCCTAAAATGTAAAAAAAATTAGATTTTTAAATTTTTTCAAAATTGTCGCTCTTTTTTTGTTTATAGCGCAAAAAGTAAAAATCGCACGACCGTGCAATTGTCCATTAAAGTCACACAGTGCCGAATCGCAAAATAGGCCCTGGTCTTTGAGCAGACAAATCCTCCGGGCTTAAGTGGTTAATTTAATTTAAAAAAACAAATATGTATATTTTTATTAAAATACCAAAGAAAGAACAAAAATGACAATTAATTTAATTAACCACTTACCGCAAAGGGACGTAGATCTACGTCGGTAGATCTACGTCCAAAGTGTAGTGGAGGGGTCTAGGGTCTTTTAGACCCTCGATCCCTCCATAAAGTGTACCTGTCACTACATATTGGTGTCACAAGGGATGTTTACATTGCTTGTGACAACAATAAAAGTGATCAGATTCTTTTTTTTTTTTTTTAAACTGTAATAAAGTTAAAAAAAAAACATAAATAAATGGGGAAAAAAAAATTTAGCCGCCCCCCGTCACCGTTAGCTCGCGCACAGAAAATAACGTATACGGAAGTCGAGCCGCGAATGAAATCCCTGTTCAAACAACACATGTGAGGCATCGCCGCGATTGCCAGAGCGTGGGCAATAATTTAAAAAATAGAGCTACACTCTATCTCTAAACTGGTAACCGTTAAAAAAATTTAAAGCGTCACATATTGAGATCTCTATTGACCGTAGTTTGTCGCCATCCCACGGGGGGGCGCAATTTTAAACCGTAACATGTTGGGTATCTATTTACTCGGCGTGACATCATCTTTCACAATATACAAAAAAATATGGGCTAACTTTACTGTTTAGTATTTTTTAAATGCAGTGAAATGTGATTTTTCAAAATTTTTCCAAAAAAATGGCGTTTTAAAGAACGCTGCGCAAATACCGCGTGACAAAAAATATTGCAATGACCGACATTTTATTCTCCAGAGTCTTTGCTAAAAAAATATATATAATGTTTGGGGGTTCTAAGTAGTTTTCTAGGATAAAAAACTGGTTTTAACTTGTGAACAAAGTACTCAAAATGGTCATAGCTAAGTACAATGTCTTTTCACTTTGCAGATCATGGTAAGAAAAGATAAGAGGACGTTTTATACCAGATATAAGTGCATTAGTATGATGGTCCTATGGTAAGGCAACGATTTACCAACTAGGATGTCCCA
This sequence comes from Pelophylax lessonae, assembly GCF_965119305.1. Lineage (NCBI taxonomy): Eukaryota > Metazoa > Chordata > Amphibia > Anura > Ranidae > Pelophylax > Pelophylax lessonae. The sequence continues at coordinate 25,038 of NW_028119919.1, read as the reverse complement.
GGTTCAAATCCTGGCTAATGCAAGTCATTTTATTTATTTATTTATTTTTTTTTATCAAGTTCCAGATAGCAGTTTGTAGCTGATAAATGTAGAAGAAAAAGCCATCATTGAATCACACACAGATTGAATCACACACAAACAAGCCATGCCTACAGTAAAGTGTAAATGGGGCAGCAGCTATGATCATAGCTAAGTACAATTTTCTCCAGGAGAGGGAAGGTAAAACTGGAGGAAAGTTGTAAAATTGTAAATAAAGAAAATAATACCATATTGGAAAGAAAATACGGGCAGTACTGCATAAGAAAAGAGGTATTGAAAATATAATAATCATTTTAGAAATAAGGGGGAGGGGGGAGGGGGGGGGGGAGACTCTTGGCCTCTTCCGGCTACTCCCCCATTTAGGTAGACACACAAGTGGCACCCAAAGTTCCGTGTGTATAAAGGATAGAATTCCTTCCCGTGGAAGGGACCAGGAGAGTGGGAAATATCAGTCCAGACTCCACTGGGAACTAATCTGGGATAGGGGGGGGGGGGGGGGGTTGTAGAGTGTAAAGAGGGGGGGGGGGTTGTGTGGGGTTTTTTTTTTTCTTTTTCCCAGAGATCGAGGATATAAAACTCATTTCCCTTAATGTGAAAGGATTAAATATTCCTGAGAAGAGGCGGATTTTATTAAGTGAATTAAAACGAGTAAAAACTAATGTTGCATTCATCCAAGAAACTCACTTTAAAACAGATAAATTACAATATCTTAACAACAGAGTCTTTCCTTTTGTTTACCATTCAACCAATTTACAAACTAAGTCACGTTGAGTGTCGATACTTATAGCTAATAATGTCCCTTGGACTTATCAAGAAAGTGTAAGTGACATTAACGGTAGATTTCTATTCTTAAACAGGGCCGGCGCTCCCGCTAGGCAAACTAGGCAGCGGCCTAGGGCGCACTGCCTCCTAGGGGCGCACTGCCGCTGACTCAGATTGTGTCACTTACTCTTCAGTGACCCATTGCACCATCTGGAATGAATGGATCATCCTCATCCAGACCGGACTGCATCTGATCTGTATTTGTATTGTAAATGTATTGTCTCCCTCTAATATTGTAAAGCGCTACGTAAACCGCTGGCACTATAGAAATCCTGAATAATAATAATAATAATAATAGTTTAAAAAAAAAACAATAAAAATGACATAAATCTTTCCCGTAGTTAGTAAACGCAATAACTTTTGTGCAAACCCTATCAAAATATGCTTATTGCGATATTTTTCACCAAAAATATGTAGCGGAAAACAAATTGGCCTAAAATGTAAAAAAAATTAGATTTTTAAATTTTTTCAAAATTGTCGCTCTTTTTTTGTTTATAGCGCAAAAAGTAAAAATCGCACGACCGTGCAATTGTCCATTAAAGTCACACAGTGCCGAATCGCAAAATAGGCCCTGGTCTTTGAGCAGACAAATCCTCCGGGCTTAAGTGGTTAATTTAATTTAAAAAAAAAAATATGTATATTTTTATTAAAATACCAAAGAAAGAACAAAAATGACAATTAATTTAATTAACCACTTACCGCAAAGGGACGTAGATCTACGTCGGTAGATCTACGTCCAAAGTGTAGTGGAGGGGTCTAGGGTCTTTTAGACCCTCGATCCCTCCATAAAGTGTACCTGTCACTACATATTGGTGTCACAAGGGATGTTTACATTGCTTGTGACAACAATAAAAGTGATCAGATTCTTTTTTTTTTTTTTAAACTGTAATAAAGTTAAAAAAAAAACATAAATAAATGGGGGAAAAAAAATTTAGCCGCCCCCCGTCACCGTTAGCTCGCGCACAGAAAATAACGTATACGGAAGTCGAGCCGCGAATGAAATCCCTGTTCAAACAACACATGTGAGGCATCGCCGCGATTGCCAGAGCGTGGGCAATAATTTAAAAAATAGAGCTACACTCTATCTCTAAACTGGTAACCGTTAAAAAAATTTAAAGCGTCACATATTGAGATCTCTATTGACCGTAGTTTGTCGCCATCCCACGGGGGGGCGCAATTTTAAACCGTAACATGTTGGGTATCTATTTACTCGGCGTGACATCATCTTTCACAATATACAAAAAAATATGGGCTAACTTTACTGTTTAGTATTTTTTAAATGCAGTGAAATGTGATTTTTCAAAATTTTTCCAAAAAAATGGCGTTTTAAAGAACGCTGCGCAAATACCGCGTGACAAAAAATATTGCAATGACCGACATTTTATTCTCCAGAGTCTTTGCTAAAAAAATATATATAATGTTTGGGGGTTCTAAGTAGTTTTCTAGGATAAAAAACTGGTTTTAACTTGTGAACAAAGTACTCAAAATGGTCATAGCTAAGTACAATGTCTTTTCACTTTGCAGATCATGGTAAGAAAAGATAAGAGGACGTTTTATACCAGATATAAGTGCATTAGTATGATGGTCCTATGGTAAGGCAACGATTTACCAACTAGGATGTCCCAGGTTCAAATCCTGGCTAATGCAAGTCATTTTATTTATTTATTTTTTTTTTTATCAAGTTCCAGATAGCAGTTTGTAGCTGATAAATGTAGAAGAAAAAGCCATCATTGAATCACACACAAATTGAATCACACACAAACAAGCCATGCCTACAGTAAAGTGTAAATGGGGCAGCAGCTATGATCATAGCTAAGTACAATTTTCTCCAGGAGAGGGAAGGTAAAACTGGAGGAAAGTTGTAAAATTGTAAATAAAGAAAATAATACCATATTGGAAAGAAAATACGGGCAGTACTGCATAAGAAAAGAGGTATTGAAAATATAATAATCATTTTAGAAATAAGGGGGAGGGGGGAGGGGGGGGGGGGAGACTCTTGGCCTCTTCCGGCTACTCCCCCATTTAGATAGACACACAAGTGGCACCCAAAGTTCCGTGTGTATAAAGGATAGAAATCCTTCCCGTGGAAGGGACCAGGAGAGTGGGAAATATCAGTCCAGACTCCTCTGGGAACTAATCTGGGATAGGGGGGGGGGGGAGGGGGTTGTAGAGTGTAAAGAGGGGGAGGGGTTGTGTGGGGTTTTTTTTTCTTTTTCCCAGAGATGGAGGATATAAAACTCATTTCCCTTAATGTGAAAGGATTAAATATTCCTGAGAAGAGGCGGATTTTATTAAGTGAATTAAAACGAGTAAAAACTAATGTTGCATTCATCCAAGAAACTCACTTTAAAACAGATAAATTACAATATCTTAACAACAGAGTCTTTCCTTTTGTTTACCATTCAACCAATTTACAAACTAAGTCACGTTGAGTGTCGATACTTATAGCTAATAATGTCCCTTGGACTTATCAAGAAAGTGTAAGTGACATTAACGGTAGATTTCTATTCTTAAACAGGGCCGGCGCTCCCGCTAGGCGAACTAGGCAGCGGCCTAGGGCGCACTGCCTCCTAGGGGCGCACTGCCGCTGACTCAGATTGTGTCACTTACTCTTCAGTGACCCATTGCACCATCTGGAATGAATGGATCATCCTCATCCAGACCGGACCGCATCTGATCTGTATTTGTATTGTAAATGTATTGTCTCCCTCTAATATTGTAAAGCGCTACGTAAACCGCTGGCACTATAGAAATCCTGAATAATAATAATAATAATAATAATAGTTTAAAAAAAAAACAATAAAAATGACATAAATCTTTCCCGTAGTTAGTAAACGCAATAACTTTTGCGCAAACCCTATCAAAATATGCTTATTGCGATATTTTTCACCAAAAATATGTAGCGGAAAACAAATTGGCCTAAAATGTAAAAAAAATTAGATTTTTACATTTTTTCAAAATTGTCGCTCTTTTTTTGTTTATAGCGCAAAAAGTAAAAATCGCACGAACGCGCAATTGTCCATTAAAGTCACACAGTGCCGAATCGCTAAATAGGCCCTGGTCTTTGAGCAGACAAATCCTCCGGGCTTAAGTGGTTAATTTAATTTAAAAAAAAAATATGTATATTTTTATTAAAATACCAAAGAAAGAACAAAAATGACAATTAATTTAATTAACCACTTACCGCAAAGGGACGTAGATCTACGTCGGTAGATCTACGTCCAAAGTGTAGTGGAGGGGTCTAGGGTCTTTTAGACCCTCGATCCCTCCATAAAGTGTACCTGTCACTACATATTGGTGTCACAAGGGATGTTTACATTGCTTGTGACAACAATAAAAGTGATCAGATTCTTTTTTTTTTTTTTAAACTGTAATAAAGTTAAAAAAAAAACATAAATAAATGGGGGAAAAAAAATTTAGCCGCCCCCCGTCACCGTTAGCTCGCGCACAGAAAATAACGTATACGGAAGTCGAGCCGCGAATGAAATCCCTGTTCAAACAACACATGTGAGGCATCGCCGCGATTGCCAGAGCGTGGGCAATAATTTAAAAAATAGAGCTACACTCTATCTCTAAACTGGTAACCGTTAAAAAAATTTAAAGCGTCACATATTGAGATCTCTATTGACCGTAGTTTGTCGCCATCCCACGGGGGGGCGCAATTTTAAACCGTAACATGTTGGGTATCTATTTACTCGGCGTGACATCATCTTTCACAATATACAAAAAAATATGGGCTAACTTTACTGTTTAGTATTTTTTAAATGCAGTGAAATGTGATTTTTCAAAATTTTTCCAAAAAAATGGCGTTTTAAAGAACGCTGCGCAAATACCGCGTGACAAAAAATATTGCAATGACCGACATTTTATTCTCCAGAGTCTTTGCTAAAAAAATATATATAATGTTTGGGGGTTCTAAGTAGTTTTCTAGGATAAAAAACTGGTTTTAACTTGTGAACAAAGTACTCAAAATGGTCATAGCTAAGTACAATGTCTTTTCACTTTGCAGATCATGGTAAGAAAAGATAAGAGGACGTTTTATACCAGATATAAGTGCATTAGTATGATGGTCCTATGGTAAGGCAACGATTTACCAACTAGGATGTCCCAGGTTCAAATCCTGGCTAATGCAAGTCATTTTATTTATTTATTTTTTTTTTTATCAAGTTCCAGATAGCAGTTTGTAGCTGATAAATGTAGAAGAAAAAGCCATCATTGAATCACACACAAATTGAATCACACACAAACAAGCCATGCCTACAGTAAAGTGTAAATGGGGCAGCAGCTATGATCATAGCTAAGTACAATTTTCTCCAGGAGAGGGAAGGTAAAACTGGAGGAAAGTTGTAAAATTGTAAATAAAGAAAATAATACCATATTGGAAAGAAAATACGGGCAGTACTGCATAAGAAAAGAGGTATTGAAAATATAATAATCATTTTAGAAATAAGGGGGAGGGGGGAGGGGGGGGGGGGAGACTCTTGGCCTCTTCCGGCTACTCCCCCATTTAGATAGACACACAAGTGGCACCCAAAGTTCCGTGTGTATAAAGGATAGAAATCCTTCCCGTGGAAGGGACCAGGAGAGTGGGAAATATCAGTCCAGACTCCTCTGGGAACTAATCTGGGATAGGGGGGGGGGGGAGGGGGTTGTAGAGTGTAAAGAGGGGGAGGGGTTGTGTGGGGTTTTTTTTTCTTTTTCCCAGAGATGGAGGATATAAAACTCATTTCCCTTAATGTGAAAGGATTAAATATTCCTGAGAAGAGGCGGATTTTATTAAGTGAATTAAAACGAGTAAAAACTAATGTTGCATTCATCCAAGAAACTCACTTTAAAACAGATAAATTACAATATCTTAACAACAGAGTCTTTCCTTTTGTTTACCATTCAACCAATTTACAAACTAAGTCACGTTGAGTGTCGATACTTATAGCTAATAATGTCCCTTGGACTTATCAAGAAAGTGTAAGTGACATTAACGGTAGATTTCTATTCTTAAACAGGGCCGGCGCTCCCGCTAGGCGAACTAGGCAGCGGCCTAGGGCGCACTGCCTCCTAGGGGCGCACTGCCGCTGACTCAGATTGTGTCACTTACTCTTCAGTGACCCATTGCACCATCTGGAATGAATGGATCATCCTCATCCAGACCGGACCGCATCTGATCTGTATTTGTATTGTAAATGTATTGTCTCCCTCTAATATTGTAAAGCGCTACGTAAACCGCTGGCACTATAGAAATCCTGAATAATAATAATAATAATAATAATAGTTTAAAAAAAAAACAATAAAAATGACATAAATCTTTCCCGTAGTTAGTAAACGCAATAACTTTTGCGCAAACCCTATCAAAATATGCTTATTGCGATATTTTTCACCAAAAATATGTAGCGGAAAACAAATTGGCCTAAAATGTAAAAAAAATTAGATTTTTACATTTTTTCAAAATTGTCGCTCTTTTTTTGTTTATAGCGCAAAAAGTAAAAATCGCACGAACGCGCAATTGTCCATTAAAGTCACACAGTGCCGAATCGCTAAATAGGCCCTGGTCTTTGAGCAGACAAATCCTCCGGGCTTAAGTGGTTAATTTAATTTAAAAAAAAAATATGTATATTTTTATTAAAATACCAAAGAAAGAACAAAAATGACAATTAATTTAATTAACCACTTACCGCAAAGGGACGTAGATCTACGTCGGTAGATCTACGTCCAAAGTGTAGTGGAGGGGTCTAGGGTCTTTTAGACCCTCGATCCCTCCATAAAGTGTACCTGTCACTACATATTGGTGTCACAAGGGATGTTTACATTGCTTGTGACAACAATAAAAGTGATCAGATTCTTTTTTTTTTAAACTGTAATAAAGTTAAAAAAAAACATAAATAAATGGGAAAAAAAAAATTTAGCCGCCCCCCGTCACCGTTAGCTCGCGCACAGAAAATAACGTATACGGAAGTCGAGCCGCGAATGAAATCCCTGTTCAAACAACACATGTGAGGCATCGTCGCGATTGCCAGAGCGTGGGCAATAATTTAAAAAATAGAGCTACACTCTATCTCTAAACTGGTAACCGTTAAAAAAATTTAAAGCGTCACATATTGAGATCTCTATTGACCGTAGTTTGTCGCCATCCCACGGGGGGGGGCGCAATTTTAAACCGTAACATGTTGGGTGTCTATTTACTCGGCGTGACATCATCTTTCACAATATACAAAAAAAATGGGCTAACTTTACTGTTTAGTATTTTTTAAATGCAGTGAAATGTGATTTTTCAAAATTTTTCCAAAAAAATGGCGTTTTAAAGAACGCTGCGCAAATACCGCGTGACAAAAAATATTGCAATGACCGACATTTTATTCTCCAGAGTCTTTGCTAAAAAAATATATATAATGTTTGGGGGTTCTAAGTAGTTTTCTAGGATAAAAAACTGGTTTTAACTTGTGAACAAAGTACTCAAAATGGTCATAGCTAAGTACAATGTCTTTTCACTTTGCAGATCATGGTAAGAAAAGATAAGAGGACGTTTTATACCAGATATAAGTGCATTAGTATGATGGTCCTATGGTAAGGCAACGATTTACCAACTAGGACGTCCCAGGCAGGGCAGCCATCAGAAATGTTGGGGCCCCTTACACAGCTTTAGGACTGGGCCCCCCGGTGCTTGACCACCAATCTTCCCCATGGCCCGCCCACTGGCCGTCCCACCAAATTTCCAAAATGTAAACCACAGTGCCCCGTACATCACTGTGCCCCCTATACATAACAGTTCCACTTACATCACAGTGCCCGTACATCAGTGCTGCTTACATCACAGGGCCCATATATAACAGTGCAGCTTACATTCAGTGGCGGCTGGTGCTTAAAATTTTTGGGGGGGGCGCAAACAGAAAAATTTAATAGTTATTGCTTTGAGGCAAAAAAACGCTATAAAAAATTGCGTGACTTTGAAGTCGCAAAAGTATGAAAGGGGCCTTCAGTAATTAAGGTATAGTGTGCCCCCTTTCAATGCAGAGAGACCGGCATGCCCCCTTTCAATGCAGTGACCAGCATACAGGCCCCCTTTCAATGTAGTGACCAGCATACAGGCCCCCTTTCAATGTAGTGACCAGCATACAGGTCCCCTGAGAATGTAGTGACAGGCGTACAGGTCCCCTGAGAATGTAGTGACAGGCGTACAGGCCCCCTGAGAATGTAGTGACAGGCGTACAGATCCCCTGAGAATGTAGTGACTAGCGTACAGGTCCCCTGAGAATGTAGTGACAGGCGTACAGGTCCCCTGAGAATGTAGTGACTAGCGTGCAGGTCCCCTGAGAATGTAGTGACAGGCGTACAGGTCCCCTGAGAATGTAGTGACCAGCGTACAGGCCCCCTGAGAGTGTAGTGACCAGCGTACAGGTCCCCTTAGAATGTAGTGACAGGCGTACAGGTCCCCTGAGAATGTAGTGACAGGTGTACAGGCCCCCTGAGAATGTAGTGACAGGTGTACAGGCCCCTTGAGAATGTAGTGACAGGTGTACAGGTCCCCTGAGAATGTAGTGACAGGTGTACAGGCCCCCTGAGAATGTAGTGACAGGCGTACAGGCCCCCTGAGAATGTATTGACAGGCGTACAGATCCCCTGAGAATGTAGTGACAGGCGTACAGGTCCCCTGAGAATGTAGTGACAGGCGTACAGGTCCCCTGAGAATGTAGTGACTAGCGTACAGGTCCCCTGAGAATGTAGTGACAGGCGTACAGGTCCCCTGAGAATGTAGTGACAGGCGTACAGGTCCCCTGAGAATGTAGTGACTAGCGTACAGGTCCCCTGAGAATGTAGTGACAGGCGTACAGGTCCCCTGAGAATGTAGTGACCAGCGTACAGGCCCCCTGAGAATGTAGTTACCAGCGTACAGGTCCCCTTAGAATGTAGTGACAGGCGTACAGGTCCCCTGAGAATGTAGTGACAGGTGTACAGGCCCCCTGAGAATGTAGTGACAGGTGTACAGGCCCCCTGAGAATGTAGTGACAGGTGTACAGGTCCCCTGAGAATGTAGTGACTAGCGTACAGGCCTCCTGAGAATGTAGTGACAGGCGTACAGGTCCCCAGAGAATGTAGTGACAGGTGTACAGGCCCCCTGAGAATGTAGTGACAGGTGTACAGGCCCCCTGAGAATGTAGTGACAGGTGTACAGGCCCCCTGAGAATGTAGTGACAGGTGTACAGGCCCCCTGAGAATGTAGTGACAGGCGTACAGGTCCCCAGAGAATGTAGTGACAGGCGTACAGGTCCCCAGAGAATGTAGTGACAGGCGTACAGGTCCCCAGAGAATGTAGTGACAGGCGTACAGGTCCCCAGAGAATGTAGTGACAGGTGTACAGGCCCCCTGAGAATGTAGTGACAGGTGTACAGGCCCCCTGAGAATGTAGTGACAGGCGTACAGGTCCCCAGAGAATGTAGTGACAGGCGTACAGGTCCCCAGAGAATGTAGTGACAGGCGTACAGGTCCCCAGAGAATGTAGTGACAGGTGTACAGGCCCCCTGAGAATGTAGTGACAGGTGTACAGGCCCCCTGAGAATGTAGTGACAGGTGTACAGGTCCCCTGAGAATGTAGTGACAGGCGTACAGGTCCCCAGAGAATGTAGTGACAGGTGTACAGGCCCCCTGAGAATGTAGTGACAGGTGTACAGGCCCCCTGAGAATGTAGTGACAGGTGTACAGGTACCCTGAGAATGTAGTGACAGGCGTACAGGTCCCCAGAGAATGTAGTGACAGGTGTACAGGCCCCCTGAGAATGTAGTGACAGGCGTACAGGTCCCCTGAGAATGTAGTGACAGGTGTACAGGTCCCCTGAGAATGTAGTGACAGGCGTACAGGTCCCCAGAGAATGTAGTGACAGGTGTACAGGCCCCCTGAGAATGTAGTGACAGGTGTACAGGCCCCCTGAGAATGTAGTGACAGGTGTACAGGTCCCCTGAGAATGTAGTGACAGGCGTACAGGTCCCCAGAGAATGTAGTGACAGGTGTACAGGCCCCCTGAGAATGTAGTGACAGGCGTACAGGCCCCCTGAGAATGTAGTGACAGGCGTACAGGTCCCCAGAGAATGTAGTGACAGGTGTACAGGCCCCCTGAGAATGTAGTGACAGGTGTACAGGCCCCCTGAGAATGTAGTGACAGGTGTACAGGTCCCCTGAGAATGTAGTGACAGGCGTACAGGTCCCCAGAGAATGTAGTGACAGGTGTACAGGCCCCCTGAGAATGTAGTGACAGGCGCACAGGTCCCCTGAGAATGTAGTGACAGGTGTACAGGTCCCCTGAGAATGTAGTGACAGGCGTACAGGTCCCCAGAGAATGTAGTGACAGGCGTACAGGTCCCCAGAGAATGTAGTGACAGGCGTACAGGTCCCCAGAGAATGTAGTGACAGGCGTACAGGTCCCCAGAGAATGTAGTGACAGGCGTACAGGTCCCCAGAGAATGTAGTGACAGGTGTACAGGCCCCCTGAGAATGTAGTGACAGGTGTACAGGCCCCCTGAGAATGTAGTGACAGGTGTACAGGTCCCCTGAGAATGTAGTGACAGGCGTACAGGTCCCCAGAGAATGTAGTGACAGGTGTACAGGCCCCCTGAGAATGTAGTGACAGGCGTACAGGTCCCCAGAGAATGTAGTGACAGGTGTACAGGTCCCCTGAGAATGTAGTGACAGGCGTACAGGTCCCCAGAGAATGTAGTGACAGGTGTACAGGTCCCCAGAGAATGTAGTGACAGGCGTACAGGTCCCCAGAGAATGTAGTGACAGGTGTACAGGTCCCCAGAGAATGTAGTGACAGGCGTACAGGTCCCCAGAGAATGTAGTGACAGGTGTACAGGCCCCCTGAGAATGTAGTGACAGGCGTACAGGTCCCCTGAGAATGTAGTGACAGGTGTACAGGTCCCCTGAGAATGTAGTGACAGGCGTACAGGCCCCCTGAGAATGTAGTGACCAGCGTGTGTGCGTGCCCCCTTCAATGCAGTGTGCCCCCCCTGGGCGGGGATGATGGAGTTGCATTGTGAAAATAGATGGGGATGATTCTGGGTGGAAGTGAGAGTGACTAAGTGAAGAGGCTCTCCACAGTGTAATTCCTTTCCCCACACAGAATCATCCCCAGCCGTTTTTGCAATGCAACTCCATCATGTCTGGAGTCTGTCTGTGTCCCATCAGGAGTCCTGTGCAAACAAAAGAACAGGTGGACAGGCAGCACATTCAAAGTTCAGTCACTTACCCTCCACTCTGATCTTCTTTCTGCTGCATGTACCGAGCGGGCTGGGGACACTTCCTCCTGCATAGTGATAACTCCACCCCCATGCTGAGTGCTGGCCAATCAGCTACTTGCCAGCCAGGATATACGGCCACTCGGAAGCCTGTATTATGCAGGGATTTCATCTCTCCTCAGTCAGACGGCGGCAGCGGTGGGGGCGTGCGGCGACGATCTTACTGGTGATGATTAGAACGCCGGCGCCCCCACCCCCATTAAACACAGTAATGCACAATTTAGCAGTATTATCCCATAATCTCCCCCCCCCCCCCCGGCGGGGGGAGGGGGGGGCCCGGTGCGGGCGGCGGTTGGAAGTTCAGAACATTTTTTTTTTTAAAAGTGTAAGGGAAGCAGTCCCCGCCGGGCCCCTCTAGAGGCTGGGGCCCCTTACACCAGTACTGCCTGTACCCCCCTGATGGCGGCCCTGGTCCCAGGTTCAAATCCTGGCTAATGCAAGTCATTTTATATATTTTTTTTTTTTTTTATCAAGTTCCAGATAGCAGTTTGTAGCTGATAAATGTAGAAGAAAAAGCCATCATTGAATCACACACAAATTGAATCACACACAAACAAGCCATGCCTACAGTAAAGTGTAAATGGGGCAGCAGCTATGATCATAGCTAAGTACAATTTTCTCCAGGAGAGGGAAGGTAAAACTGGAGGAAAGTTGTAAAATTGTAAATAAAGAAAATAATACCATATTGGAAAGAAAATACGGGCAGTACTGCATAAGAAAAGAGGTATTGAAAATATAATAATCATTTTAGAAATAAGGGGGAGGGGGGAGGGGGGGGGGAGACTCTTGGCCTCTTCCGGCTACTCCCCCATTTAGGTAGACACACAAGTGGCACCCAAAGTTCCGTGTGTATAAAGGATAGAATTCCTTCCCGTGGAAGGGACCAGGAGAGTGGGAAATATCAGTCCAGACTCCTCTGGGAACTAATCTGGGATAGGGGGGGGGTGGGGTTGTAGAGTGTAAAGAGGGGGGGGGGTTGTGTGGGGTTTTTTTTTTCTTTTTCCCAGAGATGGAGGATATAAAACTCATTTCCCTTAATGTGAAAGGATTAAATATTCCTGAGAAGAGGCGGATTTTATTAAGTGAATTAAAACGAGTAAAAACTAATGTTGCATTCATCCAAGAAACTCACTTTAAAACAGATAAATTACAATATCTTAACAACAGAGTCTTTCCTTTTGTTTACCATTCAACCAATTTACAAACTAAGTCACGTTGAGTGTCGATACTTATAGCTAATAATGTCCCTTGGACTTATCAAGAAAGTGTAAGTGACATTAACGGTAGATTTCTATTCTTAAACAGGGCCGGCGCTCCCGCTAGGCAAACTAGGCAGCGGCCTAGGGCGCACTGCCTCCTAGGGGCACACTGCCGCTGACTCAGATTGTGTCACTTACTCTTCAGTGACCCATTGCACCATCTGGAATGAATGGATCATCCTCATCCAGACCGGACCGCATCTGATCTGTATTTGTATTGTAAATGTATTGTCTCCCTCTAATATTGTAAAGCGCTACGTAAACCGCTGGCACTATAGAAATCCTGAATAATAATAATAATAATAATAGTTTAAAAAAAAAAACAATAAAAATGACATAAATCTTTCCCGTAGTTAGTAAACGCAATAACTTTTGCGCAAACCCTATCAAAATATGCTTATTGCGATATTTTTCACCAAAAATATGTAGCGGAAAACAAATTGGCCTAAAATGTAAAAAAAATTAGATTTTTAAATTTTTTCAAAATTGTCGCTCTTTTTTTGTTTATAGCGCAAAAAGTAAAAATCGCACGACCGTGCAATTGTCCATTAAAGTCACACAGTGCCGAATCGCAAAATAGGCCCTGGTCTTTGAGCAGACAAATCCTCCGGGCTTAAGTGGTTAATTTAATTTAAAAAAAAAATATGTATATTTTTATTAAAATACCAAAGAAAGAACAAAAATGACAATTAATTTAATTAACCACTTACCGCAAAGGGACGTAGATCTACGTCGGTAGATCTACGTCCAAAGTGTAGTGGAGGGGTCTAGGGTCTTTTAGACCCTCGATCCCTCCATAAAGTGTACCTGTCACTACATATTGGTGTCACAAGGGATGTTTACATTGCTTGTGACAACAATAAAAGTGATCAGATTCTTTTTTTTTTTTTAAACTGTAATAAAGTTAAAAAAAAACATAAATAAATGGGGAAAAAAAAATTTAGCCGCCCCCCGTCACCGTTAGCTCGCGCACAGAAAATAACGTATACGGAAGTCGAGCCGCGAATGAAATCCCTGTTCAAACAACACATGTGAGGCATCGCCGCGATTGCCAGAGCGTGGGCAATAATTTAAAAAATAGAGCTACACTCTATCTCTAAACTGGTAACCGTTAAAAAAATTTAAAGCGTCACATATTGAGATCTCTATTGACCGTAGTTTGTCGCCATCCCACGGGGGGGCGCAATTTTAAACCGTAACATGTTGGGTATCTATTTACTCGGCGTGACATCATCTTTCACAATATACAAAAAAATATGGGCTAACTTTACTGTTTAGTATTTTTTAAATGCAGTGAAATGTGATTTTTCAAAATTTTTCCAAAAAAATGGCGTTTTAAAGAACGCTGCGCAAATACCGCGTGACAAAAAATATTGCAATGACCGACATTTTATTCTCCAGAGTCTTTGCTAAAAAAATATATATAATGTTTGGGGGTTCTAAGTAGTTTTCTAGGATAAAAAACTGGTTTTAACTTGTGAACAAAGTACTCAAAATGGTCATAGCTAAGTACAATGTCTTTTCACTTTGCAGATCATGGTAAGAAAAGATAAGAGGACGTTTTATACCAGATATAAGTGCATTAGTATGATGGTCCTATGGTAAGGCAACGATTTACCAACTAGGATGTCCCAGGTTCAAATCCTGGCTAATGCAAGTCATTTTATTTATTTATTTATTTTTTTTATCAAGTTCCAGATAGCAGTTTGTAGCTGATAAATGTAGAAGAAAAAGCCATCATTGAATCACACACAAATTGAATCACACACAAACAAGCCATGCCTACAGTAAAGTGTAAATGGGGCAGCAGCTATGATCATAGCTAAGTACAATTTTCTCCAGGAGAGGGAAGGAAAACTGGAGGAAAGTTGTAAAATTGTAAATAAAGAAAATAATACCATATTGGAAAGAAAATACGGGCAGTACTGCATAAGAAAAGAGGTATTGAAAATATAATAATCATTTTAGAAATAAGGGGGAGGGGGGAGGGGGGGGGGGAGACTCTTGGCCTCTTCCGGCTACTCCCCCATTTAGGTAGACACACAAGTGGCACCCAAAGTTCCGTGTGTATAAAGGATAGAATTCCTTCCCGTGGAAGGGACCAGGAGAGTGGGAAATATCAGTCCAGACTCCACTGGGAACTAATCTGGGATAGGGGGGGGGGGAGGGGGTTGTAGAGTGTAAAGAGGGGGGGGGGGGTTGTGTGGGGTTTTTTTTTTCTTTTTCCCAGAGATCGAGGATATAAAACTCATTTCCCTTAATGTGAAAGGATTAAATATTCCTGAGAAGAGGCGGATTTTATTAAGTGAATTAAAACGAGTAAAAACTAATGTTGCATTCATCCAAGAAACTCACTTTAAAACAGATAAATTACAATATCTTAACAACAGAGTCTTTCCTTTTGTTTACCATTCAACCAATTTACAAACTAAGTCACGTTGAGTGTCGATACTTATAGCTAATAATGTCCCTTGGACTTATCAAGAAAGTGTAAGTGACATTAACGGTAGATTTCTATTCTTAAACAGGGCCGGCGCTCCCGCTAGGCAAACTAGGCAGCGGCCTAGGGCGCACTGCCTCCTAGGGGCGCACTGCCGCTGACTCAGATTGTGTCACTTACTCTTCAGTGACCCATTGCACCATCTGGAATGAATGGATCATCCTCATCCAGACCGGACCGCATCTGATCTGTATTTGTATTGTAAATGTATTGTCTCCCTCTAATATTGTAAAGCGCTACGTAAACCGCTGGCACTATAGAAATCCTGAATAATAATAATAATAATAATAGTTTAAAAAAAAAACAATAAAAATGACATAAATCTTTCCCGTAGTTAGTAAACGCAATAACTTTTGCGCAAACCCTATCAAAATATGCTTATTGCGATATTTTTCACCAAAAATATGTAGCGGAAAACAAATTGGCCTAAAATGTAAAAAAAATTAGATTTTTAAATTTTTTCAAAATTGTCGCTCTTTTTTTGTTTATAGCGCAAAAAGTAAAAATCGCACGACCGTGCAATTGTCCATTAAAGTCACACAGTGCCGAATCGCAAAATAGGCCCTGGTCTTTGAGCAGACAAATCCTCCGGGCTTAAGTGGTTAATTTAATTTAAAAAAAAAATATGTATATTTTTATTAAAATACCAAAGAAAGAACAAAAATGACAATTAATTTAATTAACCACTTACCGCAAAGGGACGTAGATCTACGTCGGTAGATCTACGTCCAAAGTGTAGTGGAGGGGTCTAGGGTCTTTTAGACCCTCGATCCCTCCATAAAGTGTACCTGTCACTACATATTGGTGTCACAAGGGATGTTTACATTGCTTGTGACAACAATAAAAGTGATCAGATTCTTTTTTTTTTTTTTTAAACTGTAATAAAGTTAAAAAAAAAACATAAATAAATGGGGAAAAAAAAATTTAGCCGCCCCCCGTCACCGTTAGCTCGCGCACAGAAAATAACGTATACGGAAGTCGAGCCGCGAATGAAATCCCTGTTCAAACAACACATGTGAGGCATCGCCGCGATTGCAAGAGCGTGGGCAATAATTTAAAAAATAGAGCTACACTCTATCTCTAAACTGGTAACCGTTAAAAAAATTTAAAGCGTCACATATTGAGATCTCTATTGACCGTAGTTTGTCGCCATCCCACGGGGGGGCGCAATTTTAAACCGTAACATGTTGGGTATCTATTTACTCGGCGTGACATCATCTTTCACAATATACAAAAAAATATGGGCTAACTTTACTGTTTAGTATTTTTTAAATGCAGTGAAATGTGATTTTTCAAAATTTTTCCAAAAAAATGGCGTTTTAAAGAACGCTGCGCAAATACCGCGTGACAAAAAATATTGCAATGACCGACATTTTATTCTCCAGAGTCTTTGCTAAAAAAATATATATAATGTTTGGGGGTTCTAAGTAGTTTTCTAGGATAAAAAACTGGTTTTAACTTGTGAACAAAGTACTCAAAATGGTCATAGCTAAGTACAATGTCTTTTCACTTTGCAGATCATGGTAAGAAAAGATAAGAGGACGTTTTATACCATATATAACTGCATTAGTATGATGGTCCTATGGTAAGGCAACGATTTACCAACTAGGACGTCCCAGGTTCAAATCCTGGCTAATGCAAGTCATTTTATATATTTTTTTTTTTTTTATCAAGTTCCAGATAGCAGTTTGTAGCTGATAAATGTAGAAGAAAAAGCCATCATTGAATCACACACAAATTGAATCACACACAAACAAGCCATGCCTACAGTAAAGTGTAAATGGGGCAGCAGCTATGATCATAGCTAAGTACAATTTTCTCCAGGAGAGGGAAGGTAAAACTGGAGGAAAGTTGTAAAATTGTAAATAAAGAAAATAATACCATATTGGAAAGAAAATACGGGCAGTACTGCATAAGAAAAGAGGTATTGAAAATATAATAATCATTTTAGAAATAAGGGGGAGGGGGGAGGGGGGGGGAGACTCTTGGCCTCTTCCGGCTACTCCCCCATTTAGGTAGACACACAAGTGGCACCCAAAGTTCCGTGTGTATAAAGGATAGAATTCCTTCCCGTGGAAGGGACCAGGAGAGTGGGAAATATCAGTCCAGACTCCTCTGGGAACTAATCTGGGATAGGGGGGGGAGGGGGTTGTAGAGTGTAAAGAGGGGGGGGGGGGTTGTGTGGGGTTTTTTTTTTCTTTTTCCCAGAGATGGAGGATATAAAACTCATTTCCCTTAATGTGAAAGGATTAAATATTCCTGAGAAGAGGCGGATTTTATTAAGTGAATTAAAACGAGTAAAAACTAATGTTGCATTCATCCAAGAAACTCACTTTAAAACAGATAAATTACAATATCTTAACAACAGAGTCTTTCCTTTTGTTTACCATTCAACCAATTTACAAACTAAGTCACGTTGAGTGTCGATACTTATAGCTAATAATGTCCCTTGGACTTATCAAGAAAGTGTAAGTGACATTAACGGTAGATTTCTATTCTTAAACAGGGCCGGCGCTCCCGCTAGGCAAACTAGGCAGCGGCCTAGGGCGCACTGCCTCCTAGGGGCGCACTGCCGCTGACTCAGATTGTGTCACTTACTCTTCAGTGACCCATTGCACCATCTGGAATGAATGGATCATCCTCATCCAGACCGGACCGCATCTGATCTGTATTTGTATTGTAAATGTATTGTCTCCCTCTAATATTGTAAAGCGCTACGTAAACCGCTGGCACTATAGAAATCCTGAATAATAATAATAATAATAATAGTTTAAAAAAAAAACAATAAAAATGACATAAATCTTTCCCGTAGTTAGTAAACGCAATAACTTTTGCGCAAACCCTATCAAAATATGCTTATTGCGATATTTTTCACCAAAAATATGTAGCGGAAAACAAATTGGCCTAAAATGTAAAAAAAATTAGATTTTTAAATTTTTTCAAAATTGTCGCTCTTTTTTTGTTTATAGCGCAAAAAGTAAAAATCGCACGACCGTGCAATTGTCCATTAAAGTCACACAGTGCCGAATCGCAAAATAGGCCCTGGTCTTTGAGCAGACAAATCCTCCGGGCTTAAGTGGTTAATTTAATTTAAAAAAAAAATATGTATATTTTTATTAAAATACCAAAGAAAGAACAAAAATGACAATTAATTTAATTAACCACTTACCGCAAAGGGACGTAGATCTACGTCGGTAGATCTACGTCCAAAGTGTAGTGGAGGGGTCTAGGGTCTTTTAGACCCTCGATCCCTCCATAAAGTGTACCTGTCACTACATATTGGTGTCACAAGGGATGTTTACATTGCTTGTGACAACAATAAAAGTGATCAGATTCTTTTTTTTTTTTTTAAACTGTAATAAAGTTAAAAAAAAACATAAATAAATGGGGAAAAAAAAATTTAGCCGCCCCCCGTCACCGTTAGCTCGCGCACAGAAAATAACGTATACGGAAGTCGAGCCGCGAATGAAATCCCTGTTCAAACAACACATGTGAGGCATCGCCGCGATTGCCAGAGCGTGGGCAATAATTTAAAAAATAGAGCTACACTCTATCTCTAAACTGGTAACCGTTAAAAAAATTTAAAGCGTCACATATTGAGATCTCTATTGACCGTAGTTTGTCGCCATCCCACGGGGGGGCGCAATTTTAAACCGTAACATGTTGGGTATCTATTTACTCGGCGTGACATCATCTTTCACAATATACAAAAAAATATGGGCTAACTTTACTGTTTAGTATTTTTTAAATGCAGTGAAATGTGATTTTTCAAAATTTTTCCAAAAAAATGGCGTTTTAAAGAACGCTGCGCAAATACCGCGTGACAAAAAATATTGCAATGACCGACATTTTATTCTCCAGAGTCTTTGCTAAAAAAATATATATAATGTTTGGGGGTTCTAAGTAGTTTTCTAGGATAAAAAACTGGTTTTAACTTGTGAACAAAGTACTCAAAATGGTCATAGCTAAGTACAATGTCTTTTCACTTTGCAGATCATGGTAAGAAAAGATAAGAGGACGTTTTATACCAGATATAAGTGCATTAGTATGATGGTCCTATGGTAAGGCAACGATTTACCAACTAGGACGTCCCAGGTTCAAATCCTGGCTAATGCAAGTCATTTTATATTTTTTTTTTTTTTATCAAGTTCCAGATAGCAGTTTGTAGCTGATAAATGTAGAAGAAAAAGCCATCATTGAATCACACACAAATTGAATCACACACAAACAAGCCATGCCTACAGTAAAGTGTAAATGGGGCAGCAGCTATGATCATAGCTAAGTACAATTTTCTCCAGGAGAGGGAAGGTAAAACTGGAGGAAAGTTGTAAAATTGTAAATAAAGAAAATAATACCATATTGGAAAGAAAATACGGGCAGTACTGCATAAGAAAAGAGGTATTGAAAATATAATAATCATTTTAGAAATAAGGGGGAGGGGGGAGGGGGGGGGGGGACTCTTGGCCTCTTCCGGCTACTCCCCCATTTAGGTAGACACACAAGTGGCACCCAAAGTTCCGTGTGTATAAAGGATAGAATTCCTTCCCGTGGAAGGGACCAGGAGAGTGGGAAATATCAGTCCAGACTCCTCTGGGAACTAATCTGGGATAGGGGGGGGAGGGGGTTGTAGAGTGTAAAGAGGGGGGGGGGGTTGTGTGGGGTTTTTTTTTTCTTTTTCCCAGAGATGGAGGATATAAAACTCATTTCCCTTAATGTGAAAGGATTAAATATTCCTGAGAAGAGGCGGATTTTATTAAGTGAATTAAAACGAGTAAAAACTAATGTTGCATTCATCCAAGAAACTCACTTTAAAACAGATAAATTACAATATCTTAACAACAGAGTCTTTCCTTTTGTTTACCATTCAACCAATTTACAAACTAAGTCACGTTGAGTGTCGATACTTATAGCTAATAATGTCCCTTGGACTTATCAAGAAAGTGTAAGTGACATTAACGGTAGATTTCTATTCTTAAACAGGGCCGGCGCTCCCGCTAGGCAAACTAGGCAGCGGCCTAGGGCGCACTGCCTCCTAGGGGCGCACTGCCGCTGACTCAGATTGTGTCACTTACTCTTCAGTGACCCATTGCACCATCTGGAATGAATGGATCATCCTCATCCAGACCGGACCGCATCTGATCTGTATTTGTATTGTAAATGTATTGTCTCCCTCTAATATTGTAAAGCGCTACGTAAACCGCTGGCACTATAGAAATCCTGAATAATAATAATAATAATAATAGTTTAAAAAAAAAACAATAAAAATGACATAAATCTTTCCCGTAGTTAGTAAACGCAATAACTTTTGCGCAAACCCTATCAAAATATGCTTATTGCGATATTTTTCACCAAAAATATGTAGCGGAAAACAAATTGGCCTAAAATGTAAAAAAAATTAGATTTTTAAATTTTTTCAAAATTGTCGCTCTTTTTTTGTTTATAGCGGAAAAAGTAAAAATCGCACGACCGTGCAATTGTCCATTAAAGTCACACAGTGCCGAATCGCAAAATAGGCCCTGGTCTTTGAGCAGACAAATCCTCCGGGCTTAAGTGGTTAATTTAATTTAAAAAAAAAATATGTATATTTTTATTAAAATACCAAAGAAAGAACAAAAATGACAATTAATTTAATTAACCACTTACCGCAAAGGGACGTAGATCTACGTCGGTAGATCTACGTCCAAAGTGTAGTGGAGGGGTCTAGGGTCTTTTAGACCCTCGATCCCTCCATAAAGTGTACCTGTCACTACATATTGGTGTCACAAGGGATGTTTACATTGCTTGTGACAACAATAAAAGTGATCAGATTCTTTTTTTTTTTTTTAAACTGTAATAAAGTTAAAAAAAAACATAAATAAATGGGGAAAAAAAAATTTAGCCGCCCCCCGTCACCGTTAGCTCGCGCACAGAAAATAACGTATACGGAAGTCGAGCCGCGAATGAAATCCCTGTTCAAACAACACATGTGAGGCATCGCCGCGATTGCCAGAGCGTGGGCAATAATTTAAAAAATAGAGCTACACTCTATCTCTAAACTGGTAACCGTTAAAAAAATTTAAAGCGTCACATATTGAGATCTCTATTGACCGTAGTTTGTCGCCATCCCACGGGGGGGCGCAATTTTAAACCGTAACATGTTGGGTATCTATTTACTCGGCGTGACATCATCTTTCACAATATACAAAAAAATATGGGCTAACTTTACTGTTTAGTATTTTTTAAATGCAGTGAAATGTGATTTTTCAAAATTTTTCCAAAAAAATGGCGTTTTAAAGAACGCTGCGCAAATACCGCGTGACAAAAAATATTGCAATGACCGACATTTTATTCTCCAGAGTCTTTGCTAAAAAAATATATATAATGTTTGGGGGTTCTAAGTAGTTTTCTAGGATAAAAAACTGGTTTTAACTTGTGAACAAAGTACTCAAAATGGTCATAGCTAAGTACAATGTCTTTTCACTTTGCAGATCATGGTAAGAAAAGATAAGAGGACGTTTTATACCAGATATAAGTGCATTAGTATGATGGTCCTATGGTAAGGCAACGATTTACCAACTAGGACGTCCCAGGTTCAAATCCTGGCTAATGCAAGTCATTTTATATATTTTTTTTTTTTTTTTTATCAAGTTCCAGATAGCAGTTTGTAGCTGATAAATGTAGAAGAAAAAGCCATCATTGAATCACACACAAATTGAATCACACACAAACAAGCCATGCCTACAGTAAAGTGTAAATGGGGCAGCAGCTATGATCATAGCTAAGTACAATTTTCTCCAGGAGAGGGAAGGTAAAACTGGAGGAAAGTTGTAAAATTGTAAATAAAGAAAATAATACCATATTGGAAAGAAAATACGGGCAGTACTGCATAAGAAAAGAGGTATTGAAAATATAATAATCATTTTAGAAATAAGGGGGAGGGGGGAGGGGGGGGAGACTCTTGGCCTCTTCCGGCTACTCCCCCATTTAGGTAGACACACAAGTGGCACCCAAAGTTCCGTGTGTATAAAGGATAGAATTCCTTCCCGTGGAAGGGACCAGGAGAGTGGGAAATATCAGTCCAGACTCCTCTGGGAACTAATCTGGGATAGGGGGGGGGGGGGGGGTTGTAGAGTGTAAAGAGGGGGGGGGGTTGTGTGGGTTTTTTTTTTTCTTTTTCCCAGAGATGGAGGATATAAAACTCATTTCCCTTAATGTGAAAGGATTAAATATTCCTGAGAAGAGGCAGATTTTATTAAGTGAATTAAAACGAGTAAAAACTAATGTTGCATTCATCCAAGAAACTCACTTTAAAACAGATAAATTACAATATCTTAACAACAGAGTCTTTCCTTTTGTTTACCATTCAACCAATTTACAAACTAAGTCACGTTGAGTGTCGATACTTATAGCTAATAATGTCCCTTGGACTTATCAAGAAAGTGTAAGTGACATTAACGGTAGATTTCTATTCTTAAACAGGGCCGGCGCTCCCGCTAGGCAAACTAGGCAGCGGCCTAGGGCGCACTGCCTCCTAGGGGCGCACTGCCGCTGACTCAGATTGTGTCACTTACTCTTCAGTGACCCATTGCACCATCTGGAATGAATGGATCATCCTCATCCAGACCGGACCGCATCTGATCTGTATTTGTATTGTAAATGTATTGTCTCCCTCAAATATTGTAAAGCGCTACGTAAACCGCTGGCACTATAGAAATCCTGAATAATAATAATAATAATAATAGTTTAAAAAAAAAACAATAAAAATGACATAAATCTTTCCCGTAGTTAGTAAACGCAATAACTTTTGCGCAAACCCTATCAAAATATGCTTATTGCGATATTTTTCACCAAAAATATGTAGCGGAAAACAAATTGGCCTAAAATGTAAAAAAAATTAGATTTTTAAATTTTTTCAAAATTGTCGCTCTTTTTTTGTTTATAGCGGAAAAAGTAAAAATCGCACGACCGTGCAATTGTCCATTAAAGTCACACAGTGCCGAATCGCAAAATAGGCCCTGGTCTTTGAGCAGACAAATCCTCCGGGCTTAAGTGGTTAATTTAATTTAAAAAAAAAATATGTATATTTTTATTAAAATACCAAAGAAAGAACAAAAATGACAATTAATTTAATTAACCACTTACCGCAAAGGGACGTAGATCTACGTCGGTAGATCTACGTCCAAAGTGTAGTGGAGGGGTCTAGGGTCTTTTAGACCCTCGATCCCTCCATAAAGTGTACCTGTCACTACATATTGGTGTCACAAGGGATGTTTACATTGCTTGTGACAACAATAAAAGTGATCAGATTCTTTTTTTTTTTTTTAAACTGTAATAAAGTTAAAAAAAAACATAAATAAATGGGGAAAAAAAAATTTAGCCGCCCCCCGTCACCGTTAGCTCGCGCACAGAAAATAACGTATACGGAAGTCGAGCCGCGAATGAAATCCCTGTTCAAACAACACATGTGAGGCATCGCCGCGATTGCCAGAGCGTGGGCAATAATTTAAAAAATAGAGCTACACTCTATCTCTAAACTGGTAACCGTTAAAAAAATTTAAAGCGTCACATATTGAGATCTCTATTGACCGTAGTTTGTCGCCATCCCACGGGGGGGCGCAATTTTAAACCGTAACATGTTGGGTATCTATTTACTCGGCGTGACATCATCTTTCACAATATACAAAAAAATATGGGCTAACTTTACTGTTTAGTATTTTTTAAATGCAGTGAAATGTGATTTTTCAAAATTTTTCCAAAAAAATGGCGTTTTAAAGAACGCTGCGCAAATACCGCGTGACAAAAAATATTGCAATGACCGACATTTTATTCTCCAGAGTCTTTGCTAAAAAAATATATATAATGTTTGGGGGTTCTAAGTAGTTTTCTAGGATAAAAAACTGGTTTTAACTTGTGAACAAAGTACTCAAAATGGTCATAGCTAAGTACAATGTCTTTTCACTTTGCAGATCATGGTAAGAAAAGATAAGAGGACGTTTTATACCAGATATAAGTGCATTAGTATGATGGTCCTATGGTAAGGCAACGATTTACCAACTAGGACGTCCCAGGTTCAAATCCTGGCTAATGCAAGTCATTTTATATATTTTTTTTTTTTTTTTTATCAAGTTCCAGATAGCAGTTTGTAGCTGATAAATGTAGAAGAAAAAGCCATCATTGAATCACACACAAATTGAATCACACACAAACAAGCCATGCCTACAGTAAAGTGTAAATGGGGCAGCAGCTATGATCATAGCTAAGTACAATTTTCTCCAGGAGAGGGAAGGTAAAACTGGAGGAAAGTTGTAAAATTGTAAATAAAGAAAATAATACCATATTGGAAAGAAAATACGGGCAGTACTGCATAAGAAAAGAGGTATTGAAAATATAATAATCATTTTAGAAATAAGGGGGAGGGGGGAGGGGGGGGAGACTCTTGGCCTCTTCCGGCTACTCCCCCATTTAGGTAGACACACAAGTGGCACCCAAAGTTCCGTGTGTATAAAGGATAGAATTCCTTCCCGTGGAAGGGACCAGGAGAGTGGGAAATATCAGTCCAGACTCCTCTGGGAACTAATCTGGGATAGGGGGGGGGGGGGGGTTGTAGAGTGTAAAGAGGGGGGGGGGTTGTGTGGGTTTTTTTTTTTCTTTTTCCCAGAGATGGAGGATATAAAACTCATTTCCCTTAATGTGAAAGGATTAAATATTCCTGAGAAGAGGCAGATTTTATTAAGTGAATTAAAACGAGTAAAAACTAATGTTGCATTCATCCAAGAAACTCACTTTAAAACAGATAAATTACAATATCTTAACAACAGAGTCTTTCCTTTTGTTTACCATTCAACCAATTTACAAACTAAGTCACGTTGAGTGTCGATACTTATAGCTAATAATGTCCCTTGGACTTATCAAGAAAGTGTAAGTGACATTAACGGTAGATTTCTATTCTTAAACAGGGCCGGCGCTCCCGCTAGGCAAACTAGGCAGCGGCCTAGGGCGCACTGCCTCCTAGGGGCGCACTGCCGCTGACTCAGATTGTGTCACTTACTCTTCAGTGACCCATTGCACCATCTGGAATGAATGGATCATCCTCATCCAGACCGGACCGCATCTGATCTGTATTTGTATTGTAAATGTATTGTCTCCCTCAAATATTGTA